>NC_136270.1:98289638-98364638 GCF_964187855.1 Myxine glutinosa
CATGGTGTTAAATGTGATTTTCTTTTTTGCCCTCAAGTAAAGCCATGTAAAAGGAAGCATGGAGAACAACAATCTTAAATTACAAACTAAAAAAAAAAGCATACTAGTAAATGAGCTATGTTGACACTTTAATAGGAGCGAGTAAACACATTAATGAATTAATGACTGATCAGACATATCCAAGTCAAGATGGCAGTGGCATTCCACATGGTATGTGGAATGTTCAAAATGGCAGGTGTTCAAAACAACTTTCATCCTGAATAGTTTGGGCCCAGAAGGTCAGGAATAGAACTCGATATACATTCCACTTAGATGTCAATACATTTCTGGCTGCAGTCCACTAACCATATCACCAGCACATTTGTTTGAATGATAAACAAGTACAAAATGATAAAAGCTTCTTTTTAATCAATATTAAGTTGGTTTCAACTTCTGCATCTGTGATCTGGGCTCAAGAAAGAGGCAATAGCAGTGGAAGATAGAAATCCTGCCATTGGTGGTGAGCCGTTATGGCTCCCTCCTTAATCCCCCTCTTTCCTCACCGCTCTGCTCCTTCCTAGGGTGGGGCAGATGCTTGAGCAGGCAGAGAATGACCCCGTTGTGTGCCAGGGGTGCTGGACAGAATGACCCTGTTGTTGTCGCTGGCTGGCTCGTGGCGACAGCAAGCCAGCTTCCCAGGCGGGCAGCAGACATGGCGACGACAGGGGCGTTCACCTGAGGCTGCACTGGCTGTCCAAGTCGCGGGGAGCAGGGTAGCCATAGGGCGTGACGCAGTTATAGTGTTGTTGACATTGGTTGTGGAGGAAAGGAAGGCTTGGAAGGAGGGGATAACAGGGAAAAGGCTGCACACCCAGAAAACCCTGCAGGTCTCAATTTGGATATTTTGAAGACAATTAACACAAAGATGAAAAGTTAGAAACACTGAGGCATGATAGAAGTTGTTGTGAAAGAAAAAAGTGTTTTGTTTCTGGGGGAAAAAAAGTATTTTCATTTAAAATATAATTACTTGTATGCTACTGTGTTTCCTCCCCCCTACTCATTCTCCTCTTTTCCTGCTTGTTCATTTATTTGCTTGTTGTGTTCAACTGTTGGCCTGCTGTCATTTATTTACAATTTTACCCTCTGTCACCTTGTTCTTCCATGAGCCTCAATTTTGTAACTCAAGAGGGAGATGTCACATATGGAGATTCCCTTTGTATCGAAGCAGATGCTTTAAGAATTGAGAATCAACTTTGGGAGGAATCCCATTAATTAGGTATGTATGGAGGGAGGAGACAGGTCTAAATAAATTGCTAGAAGAGAGAGAGAGACGAGATGACATTATATGGGGACAGGGAGGTGGGGGGGGGGGGGGGGGGGAGGGGGGAGGGAGAGGAGGCAGACTGTTCGATCTCACCAATCTCGAATATTCTTCAGATGGGAGGGGTGGGGGGATCTCACCTCAGGTTAGCATAACCTACCTGCTCAAAACGAAGCAGTCATTAAAGTTTGCAAATAACACAGTGCAAACGCCACACAAGGTTGTCATCTGGAATCCGTTACAGCTTCTGACTGTAACCTTGTACGATAACGAGGAGAAAATATGTGAAATAAACATATAAAGTGTTTTGGCTTCTTTTGCGCAGCCAAATGGATTTGGTTAATCAAGCTAATAGTCTGACATTATTTTGTGTAACATAACAGACAGGTGCACACTGAACTGCTTTTAACAATGGCGTTAAAATGATTTCCAAAAGAGATACTTGCAATGCAGAGATGGAGATTCAACGTTTTCAAAGTATTTTTGAGTGCAGCACTAAAAAATATATATATATATATATATATATATATATATATATATATATATATATATATATATATATATTGTTGCAGTTTTGAGTTTGTGAAGTGAGTTTAATAAAGGTTAAAATTTCCCCCTCATAGTTAGTCACACAAGCAACATGTAGCCTCGCGATAGTGTAGTTATCTCTTTGTATTTGTGAGCTTAGTCCTTTTCCTATGTTAGTTCTGCGTTGAGTAGAGCCAGGAGAATAGGCCCTACTTCTACCGACTTTCCAGCTACCCGAGCTTCATGCCCCTTTGCGCTAACTTTGGTTCATTTTTGGCGAGTTAACACGAGGCAGGCTAGGAAGGTCAGGAGGACCGAGGCGGAGCGGCAGAAGCGCTGACGGTAAGCACGAGCCGCCAATCAGGGCTCAGAGGTGGTGGCGGCGGCATGGCGTCATAAGGCGTGGTAAGAAGGTTCGAGGGGGTGCCAGAAGGTTCTGGGGGCGAAGCCATAAAACCCGCTGTGAAAAGCCCTCAAAAGGCATCGCGCGAAAAGGATTGGTGAAGGGACTTGCACCAAGGGACTCGTGTTGAACAGGACTTGCACTCGATAGGACTCGCGTTGAACAGGACTTGCACTCGATAGGACTCGCGAGAGAAGGACTGCTGCCTGATAGGACTCGAGGCAAATAATTAGCGCGGAAAGACTCGTTGAACAGAACTCGCACGCACTGACCAACCAGCTGGGAGGATCGAGGAAGAGGAGTTGTGAGCGTCCGAGAGCTGGACAATATACGGGGGCGAAGCCGACACGCATGAACTGAAAGACGCGCTTTTATGAGTGACGCTTGGTTGAGTTTTAGGCCGATCGCTAGACAGTGCATTTAAGACGCGCGAGTGAGGAAAACGGCTGAGTACTCGCCAGCCGCGCTGAAAGTCCCGCCCTTTGCCGTTCCACCTCGTTATCTGCCTTGTTTGAGAGACGCGCTACGAGGTTCCTGCCATCGCCTGCTGCTATCTTCGCGGGACGTGCTGGGGCCGTGGAGAGCCGGACGGAGTCTCAGGACGACCACGTCGACGCGTTGGCTGACCACCTACCCATCTGCAATTCCCTGTGTGAGTGTGATGGGCCTGAGTCCAAGGGATAAGTTAAGATTGACTAAGGCTGCTCTGTGTCTCTGCGTCCTCGATCACTGTAAATACGTGTGGGGATAAGTAAACCTGTGTTCTTCCTTTCTTCCATTCGATCGTTTCTGTGGTTTCTTCATTGGCTAAGCGTGGTACGAATAGGATCGCTCAAATCGGGTTCCACTAATTAAGACTGCACGGACCACGTGGTACTCAATCCGCTCGGCGCACTCAAACCACACGTGGCTCGTGCGAGACTTGTTTCCTCGCTTCCAGGGCGGCGCGGGGAATTAGGTATGAGCGAGAAGTGGTCCCGAGACCCGACTCCGCGGTTGTCTGGAAGGACTCGGTTCCACCAAGCCCAGAAAGAACAAGGGGATTAATCCCCCCTTGGTAAGGGGAAGAAGGGTGGCGTAGAACAGCAACAATATATATATATATATATATATGAGAATGGTGAAGGGTAGGCAGGGACAGAAATACAAGTTTGTGTGGCAAGGGTGCCCGGGGGGCGTGAATGGTGTTGGTGTCCTGTTTTCTGAGGAGTTTGTAGACAGTGTGGTGAGTGTGACTAGAGTGAGTGATAGGTTGATGATGGTGAAAATAATGATTGGAAAGCTCTTGGTGAACGTCATCTCGGGATATGCTCCGCAGGTTGATCGGAGCGATGAAGAGAAGGACAAGTTCTGGTGTGCGATCGAGAAGCTGATGGAAAACGTGAAAGATGAGGAAGTTGTTGTGGTAGGAGGAGACCTAAATGGACATGTGGGAAGGAGTATGGACGGTTTTGAGGGAGTTCATGGGGGTTATGGATATGGTGTGAGAAATGGAGAAGATGAAAGGATTTTGGAGTTTGCTGATAGAGCTGATTTGTTGATTTGTAATACTCAGTTCCAGAAAGGGGATAGTAAGCTTGTTACATACACGGCAGGTGGTTCGACGACAACCGTTGACTACCTGATGGTGCGTAGGCGAGATAGAGGGCACCTCCGGGACAGAAAGATGATCCCAGGGGAGGAGGCTGTTTCACAGCACCACTTGGTTGTCTGCGACATAAGGGTGAAAGGTGCGAGGAGAGGTCGGCGGTTGAAGTACCAACCGAGAATGAACGTGTGGAGGTTGAAAGAGGTCACAGTAAGGGAGGCATTAAAAGAGAGGCTGAGTAGGGTAGAGGATGGTGTGGTTGAGCTTGAACGTGGTTGGATGTCAATGAAAGATAGTCTGTTGGGAGCCGTTGGTGAGGTATGTGGATGGACAAAAGGACCACCGAGGCACTCGGAAACATGGTGGTGGGATGATGAAGTTGGAAAGAGGATTGACGAGAAGAGGAAGAAGTTCAAGGAGTGGCAGAAGGCGAAGGGTACGGGAGCAGAAAAAGCAGAGCATGAAAGTTATAAGGCAGCCAAGAAGGCTGCAAAGAAAGAGGTAGCAAAGGCGCAGGAGGCATATAGGAAAATGTTCGGAGAACGCTTGGATTCGGAAGAGGGTCAGAGAGCGGTATTCAGGATTGCAAAGCAGATAGCGAAAGAGAGGTGTGATGTGATGGGGGTGAGTTGCTTGAAGGATGAAGTGGGACAAATCATTGTGGACCCAGATGGAATTAAAGGAAGATGGAAAATATATATGGAAATGCTGTTGAATACAGAGAATGAATGGGATGGCAACATCGAGAGTAACCCAGTTTTAGGACCAACAGAGAAGATAACTGAGAAGGAAGTTGAGGAAGCGATAAAAGAAATGAAGAGTAGAAAAGCGGGAGGGTCGATGAGAGTTGTGGGAGATATGTTGAAGGCAGCAGGAAGTTGGGGTGTGAAGAGAATGACAGAGATCTGTAATCTGGTGGTGAAAGAAGGCCGCATTCCAGTGGATTGGGAACTGAGTACCCTCATCCCTCTATACAAGGGGAAAGGTGACCTCTGGAGTGTGGCTCGTACCGAGCGATAAAGTTATAGGAGCATGGAATGAAGGTATTGGAAAGGGTGTTGGAGAGGAGGATAAGGAAGAAGGTGAAGATCGACGAAATGCAGTTTGGATTTATGCCAGGAAGAGGATCGACAGACGCGCTCTTTATTGTGAGGCAGTTGCAGGAGAAGTACATGGAGAAGAGGAAGAAGTTGTTTCTTAGGTTTGTTGATCTGCAGAAAGCATTCGATGGGGTTCCACACGAAGTATTGACATGGGCATTGAGGAAGTTAGAAGTGGAGGAATGGATGATCAGAGTAGTGATGGCAATGTACAAAAGAGCGCGCACAGCTGTAAGGACGAAGGACAGGAACAGTGGTGCATTTGAGGTGAAGGTGGGAGTGCATCAGGGGTCGGTACTAAGTCCATGACTATTTGTAGCTGTGATGGAGGTGCTGGCTCAGAACATAAAGGAGGGTTTACCGTGGGAGTTGTTGTATGCAGATGATCTGATGTTGATTGCGGAAAGTATGGATGGACTGAAGGAAAAGATGAACAAGTGGAAGGAATGTATGGAGACAAAAGGTCTGAAGGTGAATATAGGAAAGACGAAGGTGATGGCAAGTGGTAAAGCATGTGGTGAGGTGGAAAGAACTGGGAAGTGGCCATGTGCTGTGTGCAGGAAGGGTGTCAGGGTGTACTCCATTCAATGTACAATGTGCGCTGAGTGGGTTCATCAAAAATGTAGTGGTCTGAGAGGGTCATTAACCAGTGTGGCAGCTACATTCAAATGTAAGGTGTGCACAGAGGGAGCTGCAGATGGAGAAAATGTTGAGTTGGATCTTGGAGACGGCATGAAGCTGGAAGGTGTGAAAACATTTTGCTACCTCGGAGACATGCTGAATGGAGAAGGTGGATCAGAATCTGCAATGGTTGCTCGAGTGAGATGTGCATGGAAGACGTTTCGGGAACTGAGTGGCGTGCTGATGAGGAGGGGAGTGTCGTTGAAGCTGAAGGGAAAGGTGTATGCTGCATGTGTGAGAAGTGTTATGATTTATGGGAGCGAGACATGGGTCATGAATGTAGAGCAGCAACGAAGGCTGGAAAGGGTGGAAATGCGAATGGTTCGGTGGATGTGTGGAGTATCATTGAGAGAGAGGAAGACAATTGATGAATTGCGAAAGATGATGGGAATGGAGCCTGTGATTGATGCTGTGAAGAGGAACAGGTTGAGATGGTTTGGTCATGTGTTGAGGAAGGATGAAAGTGACTGGTTGAGAAGAGTGATGGAAATGAATGTAGAAGGAAGTAGAGGACGGGGAAGACCGAGAAAGACTTGGCTAAAGATGGTGGAAGAAGAAATGCAGGCAAGGGGGTTAACAAGGAGAGATGCAGAAAATAGGGCAAAATGGAGAAGATTGTCATGGGGATCGCAAGGCTAACCCCCGCTCTAGCAGGGAAAATGGCCTGTAAATGCATGTTGTTGTTTGTTGTACATATATATATATATATTGTTGCGGATCTCTCGAAGCCCGTCGACGTACAGAGGGGGGGGGGGGGGGGGGGGGTTTAAACCCCTTTTCCCCCTCGGGTCTTCGAGTCCACGACGCCGAGGCGCCACTCCCATAGCGAGCGTGTGGAAGGGTATCGGGTCGATTCCACACGTACCTTCGGTACCCACGCCGCCACTAAAACTGGGACTGGACCTCGCACAAGCCACACTAATCGAATACGCCCGAGCGGTTTGCGTATCACGTGACTCGTGCCGTTACTTTTATTGAACCCAATTGAGCGGTTTTATTCATGCGATGCTCGGCCAATGGTGAAATGACGGGAACGATCAAATAGAAGAAGGAACACGGGATTATTTACAACTATACAAGGATCAGGGTAAAGAGAAGGGACACAGAGCAGATGCTTAATCAGTCTTAACTGATCCCCCAGACAAGGGCCCACTCACTCACGCAGGGAAAAGGAGGTAGGACAAGTTCGCACCCCAAACGCGCCTTGGCGCCAGTCGCTCCCGGACAGCTCGCCGGGCGTGGCCCTCGGATGTCCGCGGCACGTGTGCTGGGAGCGCAGGCAGGGAGACCGTGCGTCTGTGGCCCGGAATTGATCGTCCTCATGAGCGCGTTATTCACAGCCGCAGAGCGCAGGGCACAGGGAGAGTTCGTGTACAGAGGGGGCTTCAAACAAGCAACTGAATCCACTCGTGGCTACAATGTCTCTTTCTCACTGACTGAGGTCACTGTTGCGCTCTCTCACAACGCTCACGAACCACGAACCAACTCTCTCCTCTCTCTTTTCTGGGTCACCGGGGCAGGGTTTTATATAGCCCCTCCCCAGCCTTACCCGAATGCTCCAAGCCCCTCCTCTCGCTGCCGTTGTTAGCCACTCCCCTCGAGCTCCGATTGGCTGCTCGCCGCTTACCGGCCACTCCCCTGCAGCTCCTCCCTTCGGCCTGCCAGACTTGTTCCAGGCCTAGCACGTGGCATTCTAGCCCAAAGAACACCTAACTCACTGGCCTGCTCAACGCAAACTAACAGAGGAAAGGAGACTACGCTTACATTTACGAAGAAATAACTGAACTAAAGCGAGGCTACATGTTGTGGTGCAACTACCTACGAGGGGGGTCATCCTCTGTTCCCACAACCGCAACAATATATATATAATATATATATATATATATATACATATATATATATATATATATATATATATATATATATATATATATATATATATATATATATATATATATATATACATTATCGCACTATCAACTTCCGTAAGCTAAACGCTCTTTCACCTACCTCATTCTCATCCACCCTCTCTGAAAAAATGTCCACTTCTCCCTTCATTGACCTCCACACCCCTTCTGACCTCACTGACTACTACAACCACACTCTCTCCTCCTGCCTTGACCAGATTGCGCCTGTAAAAACCAAAACAGTTTCTTTCACCCATTCTGCTCCCTGGTTTACCCCTGAACTCCGCCTGATGAAAACTCGTGCTCACCAACTTGAAAGACTCCGCAATAAAACAGGTCTCACAGTTCACTCCCAAGCCTACAAGGACCACCTACAACACTACAAAGATGCCCTCTCCCACACCCGCTCCGCCTACTACTCTCAAATTATCCGCTCTGGCTCCGGAAACCCAAAAGCACTCTTCTCGACAATAAACAAACTCCTCCGCCCCCTGGACACCACCACCCAGTCATTCACAGTAGACAACTGCATCTCCTTCCTTTCTTTCTTCCAACGCAAAATTGACAACATCTACAACAGCTTGACCACCGCCGCACCCGCTCCCCCTCCAACCACCTGCCCCCCCTTATCCTGCCTTCCCCTGTCTCAATTCTCCCCGGTCTCCCCTACTGACCTCTTAGGAATGAAAACTGCCACCTGCACTCTTGACCCCATCCCCTCCAGCTTTGTCAAGGCCTCCCTCCCTACTCTCTCTCCACTTATCATTGCAACAATAAACTCCCTGTCTACAGGCATCGTCCCACCATCCCTCAAAATTGCTGGTGTTACCCCCATTCTAAAAAAACCTGGTCTAAACCCTGACACCCTAAACAACTTCAGACCCATCTCCAACCTACCCTTTCTGTCAAAAGTTTTGGAACGCGCTGTAGCCACTCAACTCAAACATCACCTCTCTGCCAATAACCTGTATGAAACATTCCAATCCGGATTCCGCTCCAACCACAGTACTGAAACTGCTCTCCTCAAAATCACCAACGACCTTCTCCTCTCCCCTGACGCTGGCAACCTCAACATTCTCGTCTTCCTCGACCTCAGCGCTGCCTTTGACACCATCGATCACACCATCCTCCTCACCCGACTTGAATCCACCTTTAACGTTACCGGCACTGCCCTCTCTTGGATTAAATCATACCTCTCTGACAGACGCCAGTTCATCTCCATCAATAACTGCAAATCCCCCACTGCTCCCCTCCCCCAAGGTGTCCCCCAAGGTTCAGTTCTTGGCCCCCTCCTCTTCATCCTTTACCTGTCCCCCCTCGGTCACTTAATCCGCCGTCATGGTCTCCAATTCCACTGCTTCGCCGATGACATCCAGCTTTTCATCTCCACCAAGTCCGTCTCCACCGACACCCACTCTATCCTGACAAACTGCATCTCTGAAATAAAATCCTGGCTTCAAATCAACTTCCTCAAACTTAACTGTGATAAATCTGAAATAATCATCATTGGCCCAAAAACGTTCACAAAATCCACCCATAACTTTGCCCTCAACATCGACGGTATCCCAGTATCCACCTCCCCTCTCATCCGGAATCTTGGCGTCATCTTTGACCAAACCCTCTCCTTCGACAAATACACTAAACAGATCACAAAGACAGCCTTCTTTCACCTGAAAAACATCGCCCGTCTCCGCTCATCCCTCTCCTCCACGGCTGCAGAAACCCTCATCCACGCCTTCATCACCTCCCGTCTGGACTACTGCAATAGCCTCCTCTATGGTTCACCCTCAACAATCACCAATAAACTCCAATACATTCAGAACTCCGCTGCCCGTCTACTCACCCATTCCCGGACCCGTGACCACATCACCCCCGTCCTTTACAAGCTTCACTGGCTCCCCATCTCCCAGAGAATCCAGTACAAAATCCTCCTCTTGACCTACAAAGCCCTCCATAACCTGGCCCCATCCTACCTGGCTGACCTCCTCTCCAGACACACTCCCACCCGCAACCTCCGCTCTGCTGGTACAAACCTCCTGACCCCCCCCATCCGGACCAAATTCAGATCCTGGGGGGACAGGGCCTTCTCCATCGCTACTCCCACCCTCTGGAACTCACTACCTCACACCATCAGAGACTCCTCCTCACTCACCACATTCAAAACATCACTCAAGACCCACCTGTTCAGCACTGCATTCAAAATTCAACCCACAGCATTTAACCCCTGACTATCACTTCTCCTTCTCCCTCCTTTTGCTTTAAATATTTCCCTATTGATTCTTGTCTTTTTGCACTTGTTGTTTTCATGTTTTGTTATGCATTATGTTTTGCACTCTGTCAAAGCGCCTTTGGGCTTCATGAAAAGCGCTATACAAAATAAATGAATTATTATTATTATTATTATATATATGTATATATATATATAAATATATATATATATATATATATATATATATATATATATATATATATATATATATATATATATATATATATATATATATATATATATATATATAAAAATAAATAAATAAATATATATACACAGTCACGTGAAAAAGTAAGTACACCCTATGTAATGTTTTGACTTTTTCAACATATTTCAACATACAGCTATTTGATCTTCATCTATCTATAATTCCAGTAATCTCTGTGTGTTTGTTTGTACGTTTGTACGTTTGTCTGTGACCGCTGTTTCTCGACAACCACGGGTCCGATATACTTTAAACTTGCCAGGTATATTGCTGGGGACCCGAGGATGTGCCTTTTCAAGGTTTCATATTAATCGGACAATTACTTACCGAGCTATGTCCAAAAAACGATTCAACCAATCAGAGAGCAGCGAGCTATCGCGTGTGCCGAACGTGGCGGACACACTCTGCCTCGGATGGCACATTTGAGAGCGTATTCATTTATTTCACGTTTGCAAACTATGTTGGCGCTATGTTGGCGTTAAACTATGTTTTAAAACTAATAAAAACCCCGGGGGGATTGTCACTGTACTCGCAAGCCGTTCGCCGTTCGCTTTGGCGTTGCGAATGGACCAAAACATTTCATGCACCAAACCATTTCATGTAA
Source organism: Myxine glutinosa (assembly GCF_964187855.1). Taxonomy (NCBI): domain Eukaryota; kingdom Metazoa; phylum Chordata; class Myxini; order Myxiniformes; family Myxinidae; genus Myxine; species Myxine glutinosa. Next base: position 98,300,224 of record NC_136270.1, read on the forward strand.
AGCGTTCGCCGTTCGCTTTGGCGTTGCGAATGGACCAAAACATTTCATGGACCAAACCATTTCATGTAAATAGAGGGGGGGATATAATTTTAGATATAGATATAGTACGGGCATGCCCTAGTTTCAACAATATTGATAGATAAACGTGATATAACATAACAAATATATTGAAACATTTAGATTTTGTAGTTCATTGTATAATGTAAATAAACATAAATGCAAATTTCGCATGTGGAAAAAGTAAGTACACCCCTACATTTATCACTACTTCAAATACCTAAAATTAGAATCAGGTGCACCAGCTCAGGTGCAGATGATTAGAACATCGTTAGAGAGGATCTTGGAGGAACCTGTCTTATTTAAACCTCAGACATTTAGTTTGGTTTGCTCTTTGTTGTTGAAGTGTGCGGCATCATCATGCCAAGATGAAAAGAGCTCTCTGAGGCCTTCATAAAGAAGGTTATAGATGCCTACGAGTCTGGGAATGGATTTAAAAAGATCTCCAAACAATTTGAAATCGATCATTCGACTGTCCGGAAGATCATCTACAAGTGCAGAAGATTCCAAACAACTGCCTACTTGATCAGGCCAGGCCGCCCCAGCAAGTTCAGCCTGAGAGCAGACCGCAAGATGCTGAAATAAGTCTCTAAGAACCCCAGAATGTCATCACGGGACCTACAGGTAGCTCTTGCCACTGTTGATGTCAAAGTGCACGAGTCTACCATTAGAAAGAGGCTGCACAAATTTGATTTCCATGGGAGGTGTGCCAGGAGGAAACCTTTGCTGTCCAGAAAGAACATCAGGGCAAGACTAAAGTTTGCCAATGAACACCGAGGCAAAGACCAGCACTTCTGAAACAATGTGCTCTGAACAGATGAGTCAAAGGTAGAGCTATTTGGCCACAGTACCAGAAGACATGTTTGGTGAAAACCAAAGACAGCATTTGACCACAAGAACCTGATACGAACTGTAAAGCATGGTGGTGGAAATATTATGGTTTGGGGCAGTTTTGCTGCATCAGGGCCTGGGCAGCTCACCATCATAGAATCCACTCTGAATTCTTCATTGTACCAGAAGGTGCTCGAGGATAATGTGAGGCCATCTGTCGGAAAGTTGAAGCTCAACCGAAGGTGGATCTTGCAACATGACAATGACCCTAAACATACCAGTAAATCCACCAAGGAATGGCTGAAAAGAAAGAAATGGAGGGTTCTGGAATGGCCAAGTCAAAGCCCGGATCTAAATCCCATCGAGATGTTGTGGGGGATTTGAAACGAGCTGTGCATGCAAGAAACCCCTCAAACATCACGCAGCTGAAAGAATTCTGCTTGGAGTAGTGGGCAAAAATTTCTCCCAGTCGATGTCAGAGACTGGTAGACAGTTATAAGAAACGCCTACATCTCCACCGCCACCCACTCTATCCTGACAAACTGCATCACTGAAATAAAATCCTGGCTTCAAATCAACTTCCTCAAACTTAACTGTGATAAATCTGAAATAATCATCATTGGCCCAAAAACGCTCATAAAATCCACCCATAACTTTGCCCTCAACATCGACGGTATCCCAGTATCCACCTCCCCTCACATCCGTTAATCTTGGCATCATCTTTGACCAAACCCTCTCCTTCGACAAATACACTAAACAGATCACAAAGACAGCCTTCTTTCACCTGAAAAACATCGCCCGTCTCCGTCCATCCCTCTCCTCCACGGCTGCAGAAACCCTCATCCACGCCTTCATCACTTCCCGTCTGGACTACTGCAATAGCCTCCTTTATGGTTCACCCTCAACAATCACCAATAAACTCCAATACATTCAGAACTCCGCTGCCCGTCTACTCACCCATTCCCGGACCCGTGACCACATCACCCCCGTCCTTTACAAGCTTCACTGGCTCCCCATCTCCCAGAGAATCCAGTACAAAATCCTCCTCTTGACCTACAAAACCCTCCATAACCTGGCCCCATCCTACCTGGCTGACCTCCTCTCCAGACACACTCCCACCCGCAACCTCCGCTCTGCTGGTACCAACCTCCTGACCCCCCCCATCCGGACCAAATTTAGATCCTGGGGGGACAGGGCCTTCTCCATCGCTGCTCCCACCTTCTGGAACTCACTACCTCACACCATCAGAGACTCCTCCTCGCTCACCAGATTCAAAACATCACTCAAGACCCACCTGTTCAACACTGCATTCAACATTTAACCCACAGCATCTAACCCCTGACTATCTCCTCTCCTTCTCCCTCCTTTGTGCTTTGAATATTTCCCTATTGATTCATCTTTTTTGCAATTGTTTTTATGTTTTGCTATGCATTATGTTTTGCACTCTGTCAAAGCGTCTTTGGGCTTCCTGAAAAGCGCTATATAAAATAAATGCATTATTATTATTTATATATATATATATATATATATATATATATATATATATATATATATATATATATATATATATATATACACATACTTTTTCTTTATATATACACTCAACCCTCGGCTATCGCGAACTCAGCTATCGCGTTTATCTGCTATCGCGGCTACCTAAAAAACTGCACAAACACGACTATCGCGCCCCAAATACGCGCTATAGCGCACCGGAAATGGTGGGGGGGGGGGGGGGGGAAATCAAACAGTCCGGGTGCTACGTCATCACCGAGCGTTGGGTGATTCACGTGCTGATTGGTTGTGACGTCAGGACGTCAGGAGCACTGTGATTGTCCGCCCGACGCCATTCAAGTGCGCGTCGCCTCAGAGTGAATACTATATGTACTGTAAGAGCAGTGTCTAAACCTTTTTTTTGTGATATAACAATGGCCGATATACCCCGACCCCGACCCCCCACCATTGCCCAGCGTAATGCAGCGGCACCTGCAAGGGAAATCAAGAAGAGGAAGAACTTAACTTACGCTCAGAAATGCGAAATTGTGCAGTTGATCGACAATGGTGAAACAAAGCGAAGTGTTGGAAAGAAATTTGGGATAAATGAGTCAACAGTGCGAGGTATTTACCAAAACCGTGACCATATCAAGGCCCATATGAATCTTGCCTCATCAGATGCAGGTGCCCAAGCTATGCGAAGCCATAATCAATTGCTCCTCAAGACAGAACAATTACTCGGACGATATCTGGAGAGGCAAGCAAAGCGAAACTTGGCGATTGATACTCGTGAAATTATGGACACTGCCAAGGACATTTATGCTGCTGTGGCTCGTAAGATGGGTGTGCAACAACCTCCAGTCTTTCTTGCATCCAAAGGGTGGGTAGATAAGTTCATGTCCCGTCATAAAGTGAAAAGTGTGAAGATATCTGGCGAAGCGGCAAGTGGGGACAAGTCTGCAGCCCGTGAGTACCCTGAATCTCTAAAAAATATTATTGATGAAGGCCAGTACACTCCCGATCAAATTTTTAATATGGACGAAACCAATTTCTATTGGAAAGCAATGCCTCGGCGAACATTTATCACTACCAAGTCAGCCAAAGTTCGTGGAAGGAAGGCCATAAAGGAGCGTTTCACCCTGCTGTTCGCTATGAATGCGTCAGGAACATGCCGCCTTAAACCCACAGTTGTGCATCGAGCTAAACAACCCAGGGCCTACAAAGGATGCAACATGAACAAATTAAATGTGCACTGGTTGACATCAAAGAAGGGGTATATGTCGGCCAAACTTTCCCAGGACTGGCTCAAGGAGGCATTCATTCCCGAGGTTGAGGATTTTTGCAAGTCCCAAAACATAAGGTTGAACATTCTCCTGCTCCTCGACAATGCCCCTGGACATTCGCCACTTCTAAGAGCCGAGCATCCTAATGTGAAGGTCGAGTTTTTGCCACCAAACACGACTTCCTTGATCCAGCCAGTGGTCAATCCAGTGGTCAATAAGACTCCACCCAAGCCTGGGAACCTACCCAACCATCTAAGCCCCTCATCGTCCCCAAAAAGCAAATAAAATGGTTAAAGAAAGTACTTTTTTTATCATTTTATTTTTATTTACATATTGTGATTCTTGTTTTAATGTTTCTTTATATGTAAATGTTTCTTTATATGGTAGAAACACTTGGTAAAAAAAGTGGCAAAAATAGGTTAAATATGTGGTCAACTTGGGGGTCCTGGCACCAATTAGAATTATTACCATACGTTCTTCAGTTCGGCTATCGCGATTTCGGCTAACGCGCACCGATGGCGGCACCAATTAGGCGCGATAGCCGAGGGTTGAGTGTATATACGTATATACAGTCACGTAAAAAAGTAAGTACACCCCATTTAAGTTTTGACTTTTTCAACATATTTCAACATACAGCTATTTGATCTTCATTTCAACAATATTGATAGAAAAAGGTGATATAATTTTAAAAATATCATGAAACATTTACATTTTGTAGTCCATTGTATAATTTAAATAAACATAAATGCAAATTTCGCATGTGGAAAAAGTAAGTACACCCTTGGTTCTAATAGGAGGTATTGCTCCCTTTGGCAGAAACAACCTCAAGTAGGCGTTTCTTTTAACTGTCTACCAGTCTCTGACATCGACTGGGAGAAATTTTTGCCCACTCCTCCATGCAGAATTATTTCAGCTGTGCGATGTTTGAGGGGTTTCTTGCATGCACAGCTAGTTTCAAATCCCCTCAACATCTCGATGGGATTTAGATCCGGGCTTTGACTTGGCCATTCCAGAACCCTCCATTTCTTTCTTTCCAGCCATTCCTTGGTGGATTTCCTGGTATGTTTAGGGTCATTGTCATGTTGCAAAGTCCACCTTCGGTTGAGCTTCAACTTTCTGACAGATGGCCTCATATTATCCTCGAGCACCCTCTGGTAGAATGAAGAATTCATAGTGGATTCTATGATGGTGAGCTGCCTAGGCCCTGATACAGCAAAGCTGCCCCAAACCATAATATTTCCACCACCATGCTTTACAGTTGGTATCAGGTTCTTGTGGTCAAATGCTGTCTTTGGTTTTTCGGCAAACATGTCTTCTGGTACTGTGGCCAAATGGCTCTACCTTTGACTCATCTGTCCAGAGCACATTGTTCCAGAAGTGCTGGTCTTTGCCTCGGTGTTCATTGGCAAACTTTCGTCTTGCCCTGATGTTCTTTCTGGACAGCAACGGTTTCCTCCTGGCACACCTCCCATGCAGATCAAATTTGTGCAGCCTCTTTCTAATGGTAGACTCGTGCACTTTGACATCAACAGTGGCAAGAGCTACATATAGGTCCCGTGATGACATTCTGGGGTTCCTAGAGACTTCTTTCAGCATCTTGCGGTCTGCTCTCGGTCTGAACTTGCTGGGGCGGCCTGGCCTGAACAAGTTGGCAGTTGTTTGGAATCTTCTCCACTTGTAGATGATATTCCGGACAGTCGAATGATTGATTTCAAATTGTTTGGAGATCTTTTTAAATCCCTTCCCAGACTCGTAGGCATCTATAACCTTCTTTCTGAAGGCCTCAGAGAGCTCTTTTGATCTAGGCATGGTGACGCCGCACACTTCAACAACAAAGAGAAAACCAAACTAAATGTCTGAGGTTTAAATAAGACAGGTTCCTCCAAGATCCTCTCTAACGAGGTTCTCATCATTTGCACCTGAGCTGGTGCACCTGATTCTAATTTTAGGTATTTGAAGGAGTGATAAATGTCGGGGTGCACTCACTTTTTCCACTTGCGAAATTTGCATTTATATTTATTTAAATTATACAATGGACTACAAAATGTAAATGTTTCATGATATTTGCTATATTATATCACCTTTATCTATCAATATTGTTGAAATGAAGATCAAATAACTGTATGTGGAAATATGTTGAAAAAGTCAAAACTTTACCTGGGGTGTACTTACTTTTTCATGTGACTGTATGAATGAATGAATGAATGATCGTTTTAAGGCCATTTTCCCCGCTAGAGCGGGGGTTAGCCTTGCGGGCCCCATGACAATCATGGTTTCCTGTTTTGAGGCAATGTTTTTATGGCCGGATGCCCTTCCTGACGCCAACCCTTGGTCACGCTCTTCGATGCGCAGGGATACTATGTACCTATTCTAAATCGGGGTAGACACCGTGATCATTCATCCCAGCAAACTGGTACTCAATTTGCCGACCTCGGAAGGATGACAGGCTGAGTCAACCCCCCTGGCGTAAATTCAGCGATCGACCGGGATTCAAACCCGGGATCCTAGGATCCCAAGCCGGCACCCGAACCGCTAAACCAACACCAGGCTACGTGACTGTATGTGTGTGTGTTCTGTATTAGTGGAAAACAACTGCTGCACGTCTACAAAGGTTATTTCCGCTTCCTCTGGAGATGGTCCGTCAACTTGACAATGCTGTTTGTCATGGAGTGGTGGCTTTCCGAAATTCTGGCATGAAACAGCGTGCTATTGCTCGGCAGTATGACATCACTCAAGGTCAGGTGTCAAAGATCCTGAAACGAAATGCTCAGAGGGGTGTCCCTACTCCAATACCGAGGCCAGGATGTCCACGCAGAACCACAAGGAGAGATGATCGCGCAGCTGCAACGGTTAGTCTGCAATGGCCGTACCAAGTCAGCTAATCGGCTTAGGGCTGAGTGGCAGTAACTGACAAATGTGCCTGTATCCAGAAGGCTAGTCAACCAACGACTGGTTCAAGCAGGCTATCGTGCCAGGCGTCCCCTGAGAAAGCCACGCCTGACCAGACAACACAGCCAGCGCCGATTGCAGTGGGCCAGAGAGCACCGTCAATGGCAGCCATGACACTGGAATCACGTGACCTTCAGTGACGAGTCTCGATTTCTGGTCTATCGTCAAGATGGCCGCGTCCGAGTGCGCAGACAAGTGCATGAAGCCCACAACGAAGATTGTATAGTGCCAAGAGTCCAAAGCTGGAGGTGGTGGGGTGACAGTTTGGGCTGCTTTTCATGCAGGGGGCAAAACTGACCTGGTTGTTCTGAATCGAAACCTGAACCAGTTCAAGTACAGGGTCCTTCTGGAAGAAACATTGCTTCCATTTGCTCGTACAGCCTTTCGAGGAAACTTCGTCTTCCAAGATGACAATGCACGGCCTCATTGTGCTCGCATGATCCAACACTTTCTTACTGACCGTGGTGTCGAGCATATGGAGTGGCCTGCCATGTCCCCGGATATGAATCCGATAGAGAACTTGTGGGCAGAATTAACGCATCAAATCGACACCTTGGACCAGCAGCCTACCTCTGTGTGTGAATTGCAGCAGACTATTGTCACTGCATGGCAAGCGATTCCTGTCCAAACCTTGGCAAATCTCGTGAACAGCATGCCTCGACGTGTACGTGCTCTCCTGAATGCTCGTGGGGGTTACACGAAGTACTGAACTGTAATTTTACTGTCCGTAATCCCAGTCATAATTTATCTTTTGCTTTTGTTGAAAAAAAAATTGGCTAATGTGCAAAATAGAGATACTTCTGGAAAACGTACAGAGGTTTAACACAGTACTGTCCGTGAATTGAGTTCGATATCAGTTTACATCACTTTCAAGGATCAATTTATTTGCTTCGAAATGTCAAATGTGGGTTTTGTTTCTTTTAAAGGTCACATTAACAAAATCTAGAATAATTTCAACATAATTCCAATGAACTTTTGGTTCTAAGTCATCTTGAAAAGTAAGTTCACCCCCACAAAAAAAATATTCCATATTAAATGCCAAGTCTGTATATATACACACATCTCTATAGAATTTACTGGACAGTTTTGGACATTACATTAAAGGTGATGTGGTAGGAATATGTAATTTGTTCAATGTGCTGCATGGCAATAACTCACCTACTCTTCGCGAAAGACAAAATTGGGTCTTTAACGTCCACCAATGCCCCATCGTGCTGGCAGACAGGTCTTCAGGCTTGACGTCATTTCCATGCATGGCAGACACATTGAAGTCTTGTCCTGCATGCAAAACACCAGGATGACAATTTATTACAGGATGAGAGATTTGAATCCAGGCTGGACAGCTGAAAGGCAAGGGTGCATAGTGCATACATACCTCTAAGCTATCATACGAATCCTTATACCTATAGATTGTAATGCTAATGGTTATAATACAGGGTGGGTAAGAAATATCTGACATATTTTAAACTTGTGCAAAATTCTAAAAAATATTAATGTTAATATTCTTTCATTTCAGATTATAAAGGACCCTTGGAAGATTTCTTAAGTGGATATTTCCTTCCAAAATTCTAATTTGTTGAAGAACTTAGTAAAGACAACAAACAAATAAGGATGGAATTTTGTAACATGTTTCTTTGGATGGGTGAGGAGGATGACAGGTTTATTGAAAGACTAATCATGTCAGAAGAACATTTCGAGCTTACAGGTTGTGTTAATCAGCGGAACACACGATTTTGGGCAGAAGAAAATCCTGAGCAGTTCCACCAATGACTCTTACACAGTGAACGTGTCACAGTGTGGTGGCATTTCTTGTGCTGGAGTCATTGGGCCATATTTTTCCGCTGCCATTGGAACAGAGCGACTGTTAGTGACATCTGAGCGATATCAAGAAATGACAAATGATTTTCTTGCTCCAATACTAATTAACATGGGATTTGATGGTCAAACCTGGTTCCAAGAAGATGGGGCTGATACTGCTCATGCATCAATGTCACTCCTCAAAGACCTTTTCCCAGATTATCTCATTTCACAATTTGGAGATGTTCCATGGCCAGCCAGAAGATCGAATTTAGCATTCTAATTTTCGATTAAATTGCTATTTCTACATGAAATATAAATGTGTCAGTTGCTTTATTCCCCACTCTGTATTAGCATTTAATTATTACCTCCGCCATCAAAGGTTATTGGAGGTTATGTTTTCACCCCTGTCTCTTTGTCTGTCTGTCCGTCCGTTTGTCTGTGAACAAACTATCTCAAACAGTTGTGGACGGATTCGGAAGAAATTTGGCAGAGATGTAGCGTATGTGACAAGGACGAAATGATTAGATTTTGGTGAAGAACCGGATTCGGATCCAGCTCCGAGAATTTTTTAAAGTGATTCTTCACCATTGGGAGATCGGGCCAAAAACGATACATAGCAGGATATCTCGAAATGTTATGGACGGATTTGGACGAAACTTGTTGGACAGGCTGTGTGTGTGACAAGGAGGAATCGATTTTGGTGAAGATCTGGATTCGGATCCAGCTAGTAGAATTTTTTATGTGATTCGTCACTATTGAGTGATATGGCCAACCAGGCAGAGGTATGCTCTCCACTGAGTGCTGTTCTAGTTTAAGTAGTATTTTTTACATCAAAGATAAGTCAATGATGAAACGGCATTGACGTTAATTTAAGAATATATGAGGATCTAGAACGTCACTTGGTAGAGAACATACCTCCGCCAGGCTGAACAGTATATGTTTTGTATCCCACAGATAGGCCGGATCTAGATCCAGATCTGAACCAAAATCTAATCGGCTTGCTCTTTTTTGTATACAAGATCGAGGCTCGTGTAAGAGACATCATTAATCACAAAAAAAACCGGACACACAAAAATACAATAAAGGGAGCGGGAGACAAGATGGGGAGAGAGAGGGAAGCACACAAGTACAACAGCAGAGAACAGGGACACCGGGAGATCAGTGGGAGAGAAAGGGCTTGGGGGGAGGAGGCATGGGAATGGGGGGGGGGGCGGAGGGAGAGGTATAAAACACATGGACACTGCTAGAACTTCCAGGAAAGAAGTCGGAATTTCAAAAAAGTGGATCTGGGGTGAATTAACGGGGGTAGAAAAGATAAGGTTTTGAATGGGGAAAGACAAGAGATGGTGGTGAACAGCTGCTTTGAAGACCTGGAGGGAGGAGTGGGATTGAAGAGAGTGAGGGAGTTTGTTCCAGAGGTGGGAGTAAAGAGGAATGAAGGAGTGAAGGTGAGCAGAGAGTCTTGATTTTGGCAGTTTAACCATAAGAGGGTTGCTGGCAGATCTTGTGCGACCTGCAGGAATATTTGGGGGACAGAGCACAGACAGAGATGGGGGAGCAAGGCCGGAAAGGAGTCGGTAGAAGATAGAAAGACCACCAACCTGCCTGCGGTGAGTGAGTGAAAGGCCCTCGGAGTTAGCTTCATCGCGGGAGATTCCAATGATTCTGAAAGCTTTGGTTTCAACAGCGTGAAGCTGAGCTAGGGGTGAGGCAGGAGCCCCAGCCCAGAGGGGAGAGGACGGGCACGACTGGCAGAGCAGGCTGTGCGCCTGCTCGTTCGCTTTGCCCGTGAGGCCGAGTTCGCGCCAACGAACGTGCGATTCCCGCCAAGGACTGAGACGATCTTTGACGATTCCTGACGATTCTTGTCAACAAATTAACTCATCCACCAAGTTTTGTCAAAACTCATCCACAATTCTTTGAGATATCGTGCCTTTGACCCCATGTCTTGATGGCAAACAATCACTTTGACATTAAAACAATTCTCGAATCTGGATTCGGATCTTCACCGAAATCTAACCAATTCGTCCTTGTCAAACACCTAACCTGTCCACCAAATTTCATCCGAATCTGTGCACAACTTTTTGAAATATCCTGCACACAAACAAACAGAAAGGTGTGCAAACAACCTCCATCCACCTCTGGTGGGCGGAGCCAGAGGTAATAAATATATGACGTCATGTAAATGAGGGCTTGAATAGTATGCACTTGTTTTATGGTTGCAAAAAATAATACTGTTTATATTTTATATCTATCACTTTCAAGCAGTAGACCAATTGAGCTTGGATCAAAGACTACAATCCACAGGAAGGAAAAACGCACAGAATGCATCGTGGGGTGGGTGAGGCTGGGATCGCGCCGTGGATCGGGTGCCTGATCGTTTTGGAGTTTGGGGGCGGGGCGTAGCGTGGATTGGGTGCGTGATCGCTTTGGGGGCGGGGCGGCGGGGCGTGGGATACGAGGATGCGGCACGGGCACGACGGTCGACGGGCCTACAGTCCTTCTCACACGTCACATTTTCCTCTTATTCCGTTTTCGTATAACTCGGTAAAGATGGGGAGACGCGGGAACAGCTTGAAGCGGTTGATGTCCAAACGCATAAAGCTTGCGTCCGTAATTCCAACCTTTCCCATGTGCACCCAGGCCGCCTGTGATTGGCAAATAAAGGGAAAATAAATAGAGCCCTCCTTCGCTAATCCGTTTCCCTTCGGAATGATTTCAGCTGTTTGCGTTTCTGTCCCTCCGCCGGCGAGAGCTCGGCAGATTGGAAGAGGCAGAGAGACAGAGATGGCTCGGATCAGCCGCCTTTGTTTGATTTCGCAAAGGCTAAACTGCTTACAGATGGGTCAGAGTTTGCGTTGAGGCGCTGCGACTCAGATGAAAAGCAGAAGGAAAGGTTTCCTCGCCGTGCATAACCTTAATGCCTTGTAATCCTCCCGAATGGTTTAACGTGATTAATGTCACCCTGGCTATTGCGTTTTGAGATGACTACTGTAAAAAAAAAAAATTCACACACGGGGGCAACAAATTTGATCTAATTCAATTTCCTTTTGGCTCAGAGGGGCTTACACGTGCTGCTCCGCAATGCATTCGGGGTAAATATTATCACATGCTTAAAAAGAACGAACGACCGCTTCAGTGCGAGTCCATGCGCGACGTGCACCGCCCACGTGCGCGCCGTAGCTACACCGCCCGGTGCCGCAAGCGGCGTTCTCGGAGCCCCGAGCGCGACTCCACTGCACGAGCTGGAAACGCCGATTTGTTGTGACGTCGCGTCGTGCGTCGTATTGTATTGATCACGGAGATGCGTCGAGAGCGATTGAGACTGTGACGTGTGACGTATCGTGTAAGATTATATAAATGCGACCGAGACAGATCGTGAGCTCATATTGTCATGTTAAGAGCCGTGTTGAGCAGCTCTTTACTTATTCAGCGCAAGTGCAACCGCCTGTCACTCTTATTATTAGCCTGTCTGCGCACGTCGTGGGGAGTTGGGACATCGATTCGGTGGCAAATTCATTCGAGCAACGATGGAACTCCAAATTGCAAGGCAATGTACTCGAGAAAGCTTCCACTGGCGAGATAAAACTAGACCGATAGTCTAACGACGGCGCAGCCAGGCTTATTTGATACTTCACCTGAAGAGAATAGTATGACCTGGGTGGGGATACGAGAGCATACCTCAGTCGGACTAAACAGTTTAGGCTTTGTATCCCACCGATAGGTCGGATCTGGATTCGGACTTGAACCAAAATCTAATCGGCTTGTTCTTGTCACCTAACCAACTCGTCCACCATCTTTTGTAATAACTCATCCACAACTTTTTGAAATATTGTGCGATATATTGTTTATGCCCTATGTCCATACCTGGTGTAGGTCTAATGGTTAGGGCAGCGGGCTTGGGATCCTAAGGTCTTGAGTTTGAATCCAACGCCAGGTGGGGTTGACTCAGCCTGTCATCCTTCTGAGGTCAGCGAAATGAGTACCAGATAACTGGTTATAGAGAAGCAATGCATCAACGGCAGATACGCCCACAGAAAAATGATGCAACCAGCAGCCGGGTGGCTGTACACGAGACCACCACCCACCCAACATGTCCACCAAATTTCGTCCGGATCCGTCCACAACTTTTTGAGATATCCTGTTCACAAACAGACAAACAAACAGGCAGGAGTGAAAACATATAAACTCTGCCCACCTTTAGTGGTGGAGGTAACAGCATCAGTGAGCTCAAGAACACAGGCAGCCAGTAAATTGCTCACATGTTTCTGTGGCTTTCATTCAAAAATCACAACCATCTTCGAAGACCCTCTGGCTGGTGATCAGCAATCATCGAACATGGTGAAATAGCCCCAGTGATATCCCTATCCTATAAATAAAAAAAAAAACAAGTCCAACGTCCATCATATTGAAATAAAATGACCCCACCTGAATCACACACTTCTTTGCAATAAACATATCGTGACGTCATTAGGTAAGGCTCATTATATGATGAACCACACCACTATATTGCCTTACAAACAATAACCCACATGGAAAAAACTTCCCCAGACTGATGACTCTATTACATCTTTCAATTTGCTTAATGAGTGTTTTTACTCTCCCTAAATATCCTTTCCCATCTAAAAATATATCTACTTCAATGAAAAAATATTTAAATCAGGTCATTTAAAAAATATATCCACTTCAATGAAAAATATTTAAATCAGGTCATTTAAAAAATATATCCACTTCAATGAAAAAATATTTAAATCAGGTCATTTAAAAAATATATCCACTTCAATGAAAAATATTTAAATCAGGTCATCTAAAAATATATCCACTTCAATGAAAAAATATTTCAATCAGGTCATCTAAATAATATATCTACTTCAACGAAAAAATATTTAAATCAGGTTATCTAAATAATATATCTACTTCAATGAAAAAATATATCCACTTCAATGAAAAATATTTAAATCAGGTCATCTAAAAATATATCCACTTCAATGAAAAAATATTTAAATCAGGTCATCTAAAAATATATCCACTTCAATGAAAAAATATTTAAATCAGGTTATCTAAAAATATATCCACTTCAATGAAAAAATATATCCACTTCAATGAAAAATATTTAAACCAGGTCATCTAAAAATATATCCACTTCAATGAAAAAATATTTAAATCAGGTCATCTAAAAATATATCCACTTCAATGAAAAATATTTAAATCAGGTCATCTAAATAATATATCTACTTCAACGAAAAAATATTTAAATCAGGTTATCTAAATAATATATCTACTTCAATGAAAAAATATTTAAATCAGGTCATCTAAAAATATATCCACTTCAATGAAAAAATATTTAAATCAGGTCATCTAAAAATATATCCACTTCAATGAAAAAATATTTAAATCAGGTCATCTAAAAATATATCCACTTCAATGAAAAAATATTTAAATCAGGTCATCTAAAAATATATCCACTTCAATGAAAAATATTTAAACCAGGTCATCTAAAAATATATCCACTTCAATGAAAAAATATTTAAATCAGGTCATCTAAAAATACATCCACTTCAATGAAAAAATATTTAAATCAGGTCATCTAAAAATATATCCACTTCAATGAAAAAATATTTAAATCAGGTCATCTAAAAATATATCCACTTCAATGAAAAAATATTTAAATCAGGTCATCTAAAAATATATCCACTTCAATGAAAAAATATTTAAATCAGGTCATCTAAAAATATATCCACTTCAATGAAAAATATTTAAACCAGGTCATCTAAAAATATATCCACTTCAATGAAAAAATATTTAAATCAGGTCATCTATCTATAATTCCAGTAATCTCTGTGTGTCTGTGTGTCTGTGTGTCTGTGTGTCTGTGTGTCTGTGTGTCTGTGTGTTTGTCTGTGACCGCTGTTTCTCGACAACCACGGGTCCGATATACTTGAAACTTGCCAGGTATATTGCTGGGGACCCGAGGATGTGCCTTTTCAAGGTTTGAAATTAATCGGACAAGTACCTACCGAGCTATGTCCAAAAAACGCTTCAACCAATCAGAGAGCAGCGAGCTATCACGTGTGCCGAACCGTTAATGCAATGCAAGCGTTAATGCGTTAATGCAAGGCTTTTCTTTTTTTCCCTCTTCTCTTTCTACTTTTCCTTGCGATTAAATTGCAAACAGCCAAAATACGTTGGCGCTAATTGAATAATTGGCCATTAACACTAAAATAATCGTAACTGCGATATGCCAACTTCCGGACAGTGCAGCCTTCCCTGTTGTTGTTGTTTGCAGCAGCTGTTTGCAGCAAGGCAAGGCTTTTCTTTTTTTCCCTCTTCTCTTTCTACTTTGCCTTGCGATTAAATTGCAAACAGCCAAAATACGTTGGCGCTAATTGAATAATTGGGCATTATGTTTTACAACTAATAAAAACGAATTTGCGATTCATTCGCTTTCCTGCGCGTTTGTGTACGCGATGGCGATTTCTTTACCAAACTCCGGAAGCCGTTCGCTTTGGACCGAACCATTGCATGTAAATAGAGGGGGGGGATTGTCACCACTCGCAAGCCGTTCGCTTTGGACCAAACCATTTCATGTAAATAGGGGGGGGGATATAATTTTAGATATATATATAGTACGGGCATGCCCTAGTCTAAATAATATATCTACTTCAACGAAAAAATATTTAAATCAGGTTATCTAAATAATATATCTACTTCAATGAAAAAATTTCAGATTATCTCAGAATCAGAATTTCAGAATTTCAGAAATTTCAGATCCTGGGTTCGAATCTCGGTCGATCGCCGAATTAATGCCAGGGGGGTTGACTCAGTCTGTCATCCTTCCGAGGTCGGCTAATTGAGTACCAGTTCACTGGTAATTCCCTGTTTGTCGTTGAAGGCGGCATAAAGGGTTGGCGTCAGGAAGGGCATCCGGCCGTAAAACATTGCTTCAAAAAGGGGACCAAAAAACAACAACTACCACGGTCCCCGAAAAGGCCAACCCCCGCTTTGCAGGGAAAAATGGCCTCTAAACGGTGGGTTTTTTTAATGAAAAAAATATTTAAATCAGTTCATCTAAATAATATATCCACCTCAATGAAAAAATATTTAAATCAGGTTATCTAAATAATATATCTACTTCAATGAAAAAATATATGCACTTCAATGAAAAAATATTTAAATCAGGTTATCTAAATAATATATCTACTTCAATGAAAAAATATATGCACTTCAATGAAAAAATATTTAAATCAGGTCATCTAAAAATATATCCACTTCAATGAAAAAATATTTAAATCAGGTCATCTAAATAATATATCTACTTCAATGAAAAAATATATCCACTTCAATGAAAAAATATTTAAATCAGGTCATCTGAAAAAGATATCTACTTCAATGAAAAAATATTTAAATCAGGTCATCTAAATAATATATCTACTTCAATGAAAAAATATATCCACTTCAATGAAAAAATATTTAAATCAGGTCATCTGAAAAAGATATCTACTTCAATGAAAAAATATTTAAATCAGGTCATCTAAAAAATATATCCACTTCAATGAAAAAATATTTAAATCAGGTCATCTGAAAAAGATATGTACTTCAATGAAAAAATATTTAAATCAGGTCATCTAAAAAATATATCACTTCAATGAAAAAATATATCCACTTCAATGAAAAAATATTTAAATCAGGTCATCTAAAAAATATACCCACTTCAATGAAAAAATATTTAAATCAGGTCATCTAAAAAATATATCCACTTCAATGAAAAAATATTTAAATCAGGCCATCTAAAAATATATCCACTTCAATGAATAAATATTTAAATCAGGTCATCTAAAAAATATATCCACTTCAATGAAAAAATATTTAAATCAGGTCATCTAAAAAATATATCCACTTCAATGAAAAAATATTTAAATCAGGTCATCTAAAAAATATATCCACTTCAATGAAAAAATATTTAAATCAGGTCATCTAAAAAATATATCACTTCAATGAAAAAATATTTAAATCAGGCCATCTAAAAATATATCCACTTCAATGAAAAAAAATTTAAACCAGGTCATCTAAAAAACACATCTACTTCAATGAAAAAATATTTAAATCAGGTCATCTGAAAAATATATCTACTTCAATGAAAAAGTATTTAAATCAGGTCATCTAAAAAAAATATCCACTTCAATAAAAAAATATTTAAATCAGGTCATCTAAATAATAAATCTACTTCAATGAAAAAATATATCCACTTCAATGAAAAAATATTTAAATCAGGTCATCTAAAAAATATATCCACTTCAATAAAAAAATATATCCACTTCAATGAAAAAATATTTAAATCAGGTCATCTAAATAATATATCTACTTCAATGAAAAAAGATTTAAATCAGGTCATCTAAAAAATATATTCACTTCAATGAAAAAATATTTAAATCAGGTCATCTAAAAAATATATCCACTTCAATGAAAAAATATTTAAATCAGGTCATCTAAAAAACATTGACTTCAATGAAAAAATATATCCACTTCAATGAAAAAATATTTAAATCAGGTCATCTAAAAAACATTGACTTCAATGAAAAAATATATCCACTTCAATGAAAAAATATTTAAATCAGGTCATCTAAAAAATATATCCACTTCAATGAATGACAGTTATAAGAGTCCACCTCTTGTTAAACCAACAATTATAACTCCAAAACTGGAGTCGCAGACATTCATATGCCATTGCAAATATCTCCTTTATTTGCACTGCTTATCAAGAAATGGTATGAAAATAAATAAATAACAGGGTACAAAATCTGTTTTCCAACAGCCCTAAATTCACTTTCCTTATATCGTGACGGATGTTGACCTTTAACCCCGGGGAAAATTGAAACTGCCATCTCGAAAAACCTTATACATCAGAACTGAAAAAAATGCCTGAAAATAGATTTTACAAAATGTCTGTCTCAACAAACAGTATTCATTGCTGAGTGGTCACAAAATTGCTTTAAGTAATTATTCAAAAGGTTCCTAAACTTCCAAATCCAATTAAAAATGGGGAAAGTTCCATAGCAGACATCATCACCCCATCTAGCTGAAGTACCATATGTTAATTTGCAATAATGTCTCAAAGAGAAACATTTGATTCACAAATAGGGAAGAAGAAGAATGAAAAGCAGAAGAAGAAAAAGAAGAAAAGAAAATAGACCTATTGAAAATCTAAAGAATGGAAAGTATGCGAGCAATCCTGACATCCTCACTGAGATGGTAAAAGCTGAATACTGTAAAGATGACTACCTTGACATACTACTCACTAGACGGAGTGCACACACAGAGATGGAGGGAGGACAAGCTCCCAAAGGAATGATGCTGTGCTAGGAACCAACAAAAGGCAAGATCTGAGGAGGTGGGACATCATCCTGTTTTATGTAGTAGGGAAAGTAGTTGCAGGGATATTAAGGGACAGATTACAAGTTTGGGACATTGGACGTCAAGCTGGGATCCGTCTGCTATAATAGCTGGTGGATGTTAAATATCCCACGGTGTCTTTCGTGAAGAGTGGACAAGATATCACCAACACCCTGGCCAAATTGCAAATTCCTTCCCTGACTACCACTGGGAAGGCAAGGGCAAACCTTGCCATGAGACTGCTTTATCAGCATTGAATCACCACACCGCAGACAAAGCACCAGAGATGGATAAGAGTGGTTATGTCATTTGCATCCTAAAGATTGGCTGGCTACCTAACCACAATCATGGAGGTGGGCAGAGGAAAAGGTGAGGAGGGTTGATTTTTAAAGATGTTGGAGAAATTTTAGTGGCAGAGCAGGGTCGGAAAAAACCCTCAGGGAATAGATAGGTCACTAGAACTTTGGGTTAACCATGCATGTGCAAGAGCCAGATTTCCAAAAGGCAACGCATATTGCTTCACAAACTATGTACCGAGCATATTTCCATAACAGATTTCCAGAATGTCACAATCAGATGAAAGGTAAAAACACAAGAGGTTCACAAAAGTTCACAAAGCTCGACGGTCGTCTTGCAATTTGTTTTTGATGAGGCCCACCTTGCTGAATGACCATTTACCCGAGCTGCTAGTCACCATTCGTTACGGAAAGATGTGCAGAACGACATTTGGAAAGGTCTCTCCAAGTTGTTCGTTAAGCAGAAGTGATGCTTCGGATAATGATGAACCGCAAACTCGTGCTTTGAAAAAGCAGATGAGTTGAGTCCATTCGCCAGGAAGACTTCTGCAGATATCTACTGCATACCAGAGAGACAAATGGACAGATTGTGAGCTTAATTGTCAATTTATCCATGAGTTAGCACCTGCACGATGACCTTGAAGCGAAATATGTTTGGTAAACTGGAATTCTGTCGTTCGGAAACTTTTTCGCTGAAAATTGATAACCATACTGATTTGTTGATATTTGGGTTGAAAGTGTTCTCTTGTTTTTTTTTTAGCAACTTATAGTCCCTATTAACCCCATATATGGGTTAAATAGGAATAAATAGGATTTTTATGGCTGTCCCTATTCACCCCGCTTTACGGTCACTAATACAAAAAAATAATAATCAAGAAATAGGGACAGTTTGGAGAAACGTTTTATCCCATATTTTTTTCATCGGCACCATGGTTTATATTATGGGTGCATATTATGTGCATCCATCTGAGCTATCAATTTAGCAATAAGTTGGAAACTCAGGATTGTTTCTTGATTATTATTTTTTGTTGAATTGACTGACGACTATTCTTAATTATTCTTGACTTGACTGAGGCTTCAGGTGGCATATGGAAGTCACTGGACTGTATTGTGCAAAGTTACATTTTTCATTTTTATCCCATCTGAGTTGTACATCGAGTGTATTTGTTATTATTTTGGAGGAAACAGAATTTTTAGCAATATCAACACATACAAAATTTGATGAATTATGCTTTCATAAACCATCGATAGTTTGTTTTTATCACGTAAACATCAAAAGTTATAAAGGTTCAAAGTTACACAAGGACTTTATGTACACCCTTTATATATGGGAAAAATATGAATTATTCTTTAAAATCCTGAAAAAAATTGTTTTGAGTGGATAGAAGGGATGAACATGATTGTGGGGTAAGGGATGAACATGATTGTGGGGTAAGGGATAAAACATGATTGTGGGGTAAGGGATGAACATGATTGTGGGGTAAGGGATGAACATGATTGTGGGGTAAGGGATGAACATGATTGTGGGGTAAGGGATGAACATGATTGTGGGGTAAGGGATGAACATGATTGTGGGGTAAGGGATAAAACATGATTGTGGGGTAAGGGATGAACATGATTGTGGGGTAAGGGATGAACATGATTGTGGGGTAAGGGATGAACATGATTGTGGGGTAAGGGATGAACATGATTGTGGGGTAAGGGATGAACATGATTGTGGGGTAAGGGATGAACATGATTGTGGGGTAAGGGATGAACATGATTGTGGGGTAAGGGATGAACATGATTGTGGGGTAAGGGATGAACATGATTGTGGGGTAAGGGATGAACATGATTGTGGGGTAAGGGATGAACATGATTGTGGGGTAAGGGATGAACATGATTGTGGGGTAAGGGATAAAACATGATTGTGGGGTAAGGGATGAACATGATTGTGGGGTAAGGGATGAACATGATTGTGGGGTAAGGGATGAACATGATTGTGGGGTAAGGGATGAACATGATTGTGGGGTAAGGGATGAACATGATTGTGGGGTAAGGGATGAACATGATTGTGGGGTAAGGGATGAACATGATTGTGGGGTAAGGGATGAACATGATTGTGGGGTAAGGGATAAAACATGATTGTGGGGTAAGGGATGAACATGATTGTGGGGTAAGGGATGAACATGATTGTGGGGTAAGGGATGAACATGATTGTGGGGTAAGGGATGAACATGATTGTGGGGTAAGGGATGAACATGATTGTGGGGTAAGGGATGAACATGATTGTGGGGTAAGGGATGAACATGATTGTGGGGTAAGGGATGAACATGATTGTGGGGTAAGGGATGAACATGATTGTGGGGTAAGGGATGAACATGATTGTGGGGTAAGGGATGAACAAACACGAAGAGAACATTCACCTTTTGATGAGAACCTCATGCAGACATGACAATCACCCATCCATACCTCAGATACCTACCACTCCTACTAGTCCACCAATTTCCATGTAGCCTCTCGTTTATACCCAATACTTGTAGGTACCTCTCTAACTCCAATTTAAATCTACTAGGGCATTGCCCGTACGTGGGTGCCCGTTCCTTGCCAAAAAAAAAAAAAAACGCTACCCGTACGCTCTACCCCGCCCGTACGCCCGTAAACAAAAAAAACAACGCTCTTCGCTTCCGCCCTTCGCTCTGACTGAATTGGGAGAAATAATGCGCATAAGAAATCGAATTACGTACCGTAATGGCGGTCAGCTCGTAACGCGCTCAGCTCCGCTCGTCTCACATCGGCCACGCCTACGCAACAAAGCGTTCTGTGATTGGCTGCCGGAAAGCGTGCTGCCGGACAGTCTTCACTGTCCGGAAGTTCGCAAATCGCAGTTACGATGAATCGTTTTAATTTAATCGCAGTTTGAATTCGTTTTAAAACATAGTTTAACGGCAACATAGTTTTCCAACGTGAAATAAATGAATACGCTGTCAAATGTGCCGTCCGAGGCAGAGTCTGATCGCCACGTTCGGCACACGTGATAGCTCGCTGCTCTCTGATTGGTTGAATCGTTTTTTGGACATAGCTCGGTAAGTAATTGTCCGATTAATATGAAACCTTGAAAAGGCACATCCTCGGGTCCCCAGCAATATACCTGGCAAGTTTAAAGTATATCGGACCCGTGGTTGTCGAGAAACAGCGGTCACAGACACACAGACACACAGACACACAGACACACAGACACACAGACACACAGAGATTACTGGAATTATAGATAGATGTACTGTTCCAGCTGCCACCACCTTTCCAGGGAGACCATTGCTTGCATTAAATGTATTTGAGGGAAATATCCCTGCCTTTCAGTTCCCCTCCGAAGACTCGCTTTTCCCCATTGCTGGTTTGCTCCTGTATAGTCTGTGAGGTTCTCAAATGAATAACTAAAATATACTTTTAAAAACACTTAATCAGCCATGGATATAAAATGTCCAGTTTGTGTAGGTCTTGTGATTTTCCTGTTTGCAGTATCCGAGAGTTAAACACACACACACACACACACACACACACACACACACACACACACACACACACACACACACACACACACACACACACACACACACACACACACACACACACACACACACACACACACACACACACACGATGCCTGGATGGCAGCCAAATTCACATCCCAATCGCAGGTTCAAAAGTGTTTGACGTGCACAGATGCACAAATACGCATTCAAAATCACCCATGCGATGATCATTTTGTCTACGTGTATTGTCAATGTTGTGCCATGGGGAAACCCAGAAGTTTATGTTCGGCCTCTGACGTGACCATACCACCCACATGTGGAGATGTCGGCAACATCTACCTACCAACCTACATACACACCTACACACATACATACACACACCATCTCCAACTGGAATTGAAATATGTGAAAATTCAAGTTTATGGAAGATATTCATCATGGAAAAAAATGTTTTTATTATTTTAAATATGAAAAATCCTTTTGTTCCTGTCATCAAGGACAGGCTGTGGTGTATTAATGAATCATTCGAGCTAAACCCCACAGCGAGCCTCAGAATTGGAATAAAGAGGGAAATTTTGAAAGCAAAACCTTTCTCTCCTTAAGTTGCCTCTGATAGTACAGCAAATAGGTGAGTTATAGCAAAAAACCTGAATTGGTTATGTTATGGAGGCTGAATCACCGCTCCACCACATTATAACACTTTAACGCTGGTCTAACCCCACCTGCATGTCACAGAATTTCTCCTTTCATCATTTGCAATAATGTCTCAAAAGGCAATAGTTGAATCACACATTTCCCTGAGTCATCAAATATCATCAATAGTGAAAAAAGCACGGCACTCGGTAGAGAGCATACCTCCACCAGGCTGAACAGTTTACGTTTTGTATCCCACTAATGGGTCGAATCTGGATTCGGACCTGAACCAACATATAATCGGCTTGTTCTTGTCACCTAACCAACTCGTCCACCAAGTTCTCATTACTCGTCCACAACTTTTTTGAAATATCATGCTATGTATCGTTTTTGGACCTATGAATCAATGGTGAATAATCACTTTAAAAAATGTTTTAATTCTACGATCCGGATCCGTATTCAGATCTTCACCAAAATCGAATCAATTCTTCTTTGTCACACACGCAACCTGTCCACCAAGTTTCGTCCAAATCTGTCCATAACCTTTTGAGATGTCCTGGCATATATCATTTTTGGGCTCATCTCTCATTGGTGAAGAATCACTTAAAAAATAAATAGCACCGCAAAGCGGGCGTAACCCTTCAGCCCATGCATGGTGGAAACCAATTTCAGGATGGCTGCCGTGGCGGCCATATTGAAAATCGCAGCGCGCCCATTTTCGAAAGGAACCTTCCTCTACTCAACCCCAACACACACTGCAAAAAAGGATTTAATCGGACAAGCCGTTCTGCTCGAAATTGACGGAAACCAATTTCAAGATGGCTGCCGTGGCGGCCATATTGAAAATCACAGCGCGCCCATGAACCTTCCTCTACTCAACCCCAACACACACTGCAAAAAAGGATTTAATCAGACAAGCCGTTCTGCTTGAAATTGACGGAAACCAATTTCAAGATGGCTGCCGTGGCGGCCATATTGAAAATCGCAGCGTGCCCATGAACCTTCCTCTACTCAACCCCAACACACACTGCAAAAAAGGATTTAATCAGACAAGCCGTTCTGCTTGAAATTGACGGAAACCAATTTCAAGATGGCTGCCGTGGCGGCCATATTGAAAATCGCAGCGTGCCCATGAACCTTCCTCTACTCAACTCCAACACACATTGCAAAAATGGATTTAATCGGACAAGCCGTTCTGCTCGAAATTGACGGAAACCAATTTCAAGATGGCTGCCGTGGCGGCCATATTGAAAATCGCAGCGCGCCCATTTTCGAAAGGCACCTTCCACTACTAAACCCCAACACACACTGCAAACATGGATTTAATCGGACAAGCCGTTCTGCTCGAAATTGACGGAAACCAATTTCAAGATGGCTACCATGGCGGCCATATTGAAAATCGCAGCGCACCCATTTTCGAAAAGAACCTTCCTCGACTCAACCCCAACACACACTGCACAAATGAATTTAATCGGACAAGCCGTTCTGCTTGAAATTGATGGAAACCAATTTCAAGATGGCTGCCGTGGCAGCCATATTGAAAATCGCAGCGCGCCCATTTTCGAAAGGAACCTTCCTCTACTCAACCCCAACACACACTGCACAAATGGATTTAATCTGACAAGCCGTTCTGCTCGAAATTGACGGAAACCAATTTCAAGATGGCTGCCGTGGCGGCCATATTGAAAATCGCAGCGTGCCCATTTTCGAAAGGAACATTCCTCTCTTCAACCCCAAAACACACTGCAAACATGGATCTAATCGGACAAGCCGTTCTGCTCGAAATTGACGGAAACCAAAAGTTGATGGACGCCCGCATGGCTGCCGTGGCGGCCATATTGAAAATCGCAGCGTGCCCATTTTCGAAAGCAACATTCCTCTCTTCAACCCCAAAACACACTGCAAACATGGATCTAATCGGACAAGCCGTTCTGCTCGAAATTGACGGAAACCAAAAGTTGATGGACGCCCGCATGGCTGCCGTGGCGGCCATATTGAAAATCGCAGCGCGCCCATTTTCGAAAGGAACCTTCCTCTCTTCAACCCCAACACACACTGCAAACATGGATTTAATCGGACAAGCCGTTCTGCTCGAAATTGACGGAAACCAAAAGTTGACGGACGCCTGGACGACGCCCATGACGACAATACCCCTTAGCTCAATTTGAGCTGAGGGGTGAAAACAAACAAAAAAAAAAACACTCATATCCGGATTGATATTCGGATCTTCACCCAAATCTAATAATTTCGGCCTTGTCACCTACCCAACCTCTCCAATTTTCGGTCGAATCCGTCCACAACGTTTTGAAATGACATGCTGAAGGAGCTGGGGCTCCCACGTCGATCGGCAGAATGGACGCGACAAAAAGCTGGAATTCATCTGAGTTGCTTTAATCGAATCAAACACTCAGGCACTCTGAAAACCCGTTTATCGGTCAGCAATATATATCTATTATCCCAGGGGGTTTGCCCAGGCCCGGCGCCAGGGGGCGTGGCCCAGCGTCCTGGCTGCGGCCTGGCAAGTTGAGCGCGGGCCTGCCCGGGCGTCCTGGACGAGCCCGGCATGGTGATCGCTCCGCGTCCTTGATAGGTGCAAGGCGATTGTGAAAACCCAGCGGCAGTTGCTACACACGTCCCCCCAGAATCGACTTGCACCGGCAGGGTCAACTTGAGGGGGGTCCTGATGACCCGGCCGAAGCGACCCCTGGCGGGTCGTGGGAGGGGGTCCGGTGAGGTGGTGGGCGGTCGAGTGGGGGGCACCGTGGACGGGGGGCGGCCTCGCCGCGGCGGAAGGGCCACCCGTGGTGGGTGGTCGACGTCCACGTGCGCCGGCTTGAGGCGGTCCACTGCAATCCGGTCCGACCTGCCACCGATGTCGATGACGAACGACTTGTCGTCCCGTCGCAGCACCCGGAAGGGCCCGTCGTACGGCGGCTGGAGTGGCCACCGATGTGCGTCGTGACGCACAAAAACATACTCCGCTGTGCGGAGTGCTGGGGGGACGTAGGACTGGGGGTCACCGTGGTGGGATGTTGGCATGGGGGCAAACCGTCGGGCGGCCTCCTGGAGGTCCGAGCGCTGGTGAGCTGCGGACCAGGGACTGGTAGCGTCGGGCACGAATTCGCGCGGGACGCGTAGCACCTGGCCATAGACCAGCTCGGCGGTGGATGCCTGGAGGTCCTCCTTGGGGGCCGTGCGAAGGCCCAAAAGGACCCACGGCAGCCGGTCGGCCCAACCGCCGTCTTGAAGGCCGGCCATGAGCGCGGCCTTCATGGAGCGGTGGAATCGCTCGCACAACCCGTTTGCTTGGGGGTGGTAGGCCGCAGTACGGTGGAGCTTGACCCCCAGGTTGCGGGCGACCGCGCCCCACAGCTCGGAGGTGAACTGTGGTCCGCGGTCTGACGAGATGTCCGCCGGTGCGCCGAAGCGGGCGACCCAGGTGGCGATGAAAGCCTGCGCCACGTCGGCGGTGGTGGTGGAGACGAGGGGAACGGCCTACGGCCACCTGGTGGTCCTGTCCACCATGGTGAGCAGGTGTGTGAACCCCCGTGACGGGGGGAGGGGGCCCACCAGATCCACGTTGACGTGGTCGAAACGTCGTTCGGGCACGGTGAAAGGTGCCAGCGGGGCCTGGGTGTGTCGGTGGACCTTGGCCCGTTGGCAGGCCGTGCAGGTGCTGGTCCAATCGCGGACGTCCCGACGAAGGCCGTGCCAGACGAAACGCGCCGACACCAGCTTCTGGGAAGCTTTCCGGCCCGGGTGGGAAAGGCCGTGGAGGGAGGCGAAGATGCGGCGTTGCCAGGTGACGGGCACGATGGGGCGAGGCTGGCCTTGGGAGACGTCGCAGAGCAGGACAGTGTCCGCGCAGGGGATGTCGGCCAGGCGGAGGCCCGTGTCCGCCGCCCGGAGGGCTTGCACCGTGGTGTCGGTGGTTTGGTCCGCCGCCATAAGCGCAAAGTCCACGCCCAGGTGGACCGCGTTCGCGCTGGCCCGGGAAAGACAGTCGGCCACGGCGTTGTTTTTGCCGGCGACGTGCCGGATGTCCGTGGTAAACTCCGACACGGCGGAGAGGTGGCGCTGTTGGCGGGCCGACCATGGCTCCGTGACCTTGGCCATGGCGTAAACCAATGGCTTGTGGTCGACGAACGCCGTGAAAGGTCGGCCCTCCAGGAGGTGGCGGAAATGGCGGACGGCCAGGTGTAGACCGAGGAGCTCCCGGTCAAACGTGCTGTATTTGAGCTCGTTCGGCCGGAGCTGCCGGCTGAAAAAAGCGAGTGGGCTGCCAAACCCCGTTCACCCATTGCTCATGTACGGCGCCCACCGCGTAGTCGGAGGCATCCGTGGTGAGGGCGATGGGAGCGTTGAGCACCGGGTGAGCGAGCAGTGTTGCGTCGGCGAGGGCCCGCTTTGAGCGTTGGAAGGCCGCATCCATTGCTGCGGACCAGGCGATGTCGTGCTTGGCCGGCTTGCCCCGGAGGGCTTCGTAGAGGGGCCGCATGAGTTGAGCAGCGCGGGGCACGAAGCGGTGATAAAAATTCACCATTCCCAGGAATTCCTGCAGGGCCTTTATGGTGCGGGGACGCGGGAACGTGGTGATGGCCTCGACCTTGGTTGGCAGCGGCACGGCCCCGTTCTTGGTGATGTGGTGGCCCAAAAAATCAACGGCCGTCGTGCCGAAGTGGCATTTGGCCGGGTTGACGATGAGGCCGTGCTCGCTGAGGCGCCCGAACAGTGTTCGGAGGTGGAGGAGGTGCTCGGCCCGGGACGTGCTGGCGACGAGGATGTCGTCCAGGTAAACGAAAAGGAACGGCAGGTCACGCAGCACGCCGTCCATCAAGCGCTGGAACGCCTGAGCCGCGTTCTTGAGACCAAACGGCATCCGCAAGAATTCGAATAAGCCGAACGGCGTGATGACTGCCGTTTTAGGGACGTCGGCCGCCCTGACAGGTACCTGGTGATATCCCCGTATGAGATCAATTTTCGAAAAAATGACCCGTCCCGCCAGACGGGCGGAGAAGTCTTGGATATGCGGGATCGGGTACCTGTCGGGGGTGGTAGCGTCATTGAGACGGCGGTAGTCGCCACACGGGCGCCATCCACCCCCCGGCTTTGGCACGATGTGCAGTGGCGAGGCCCACGCGCTATCGGAGCGCCGCACGATGCCGAGGTGCTCCAACGCGTCGAATTCGGCCTTCGCTACGGCGAGCTTGGCTGGGTCGAGGCGGCGGGCCCTGGCGTAGACCGGCGGGCCCGTGGTTGGTATGTGGTGCTCGATCCCATGCCGTACTGCGACGGCCGAAAACGTCGGCCGCGTGAGGGCCGGGAACTCCGCGAGCAGGCGAGCAAACTCGTTCGCCGCCGGGACGGTGCATGCCAGCTCGGTCGGCGCGGAGCTGCTCAATGTGCATACCAGGGAGCTGAAGGTTTCAGCGTTGATTAAACGACGCCGTTGGACGTCCACCAGCAGTCCGTGTGCGCAGAGGAAGTCGGCGCCTAGCAGAGCCATGGGCACGTTGGCGGTTACAAACGTCCAAGCAAAGCGTTGGCCGCCGAAGCAGAGGGTGACGTTGCGCGGGCCGAAGGTGCGGATAGTCGATCCGTTGGCCGCAACCAAGGAGGGGCCGCAAACCGCGGATTGCCTGTCCTAGTCAGAGGCGGGTATGACGCTCAGTTGGGCGCCGGTGTCGCACAGGAAGCGCCGTCCGGACGCTTTATCCGTGATGAACAGTAAGTTGCCCGTGTGGCCGGCGCTCATGGCTGGTAATGAACGCCGGCCCGGCCATTTCCCGGCCTGCCGAAGGTGCACGGGGGTCGGCATGTCCGGGCCTTCTGTCCGAACCTGGCATGATAGTAACACCACGCTTGGTCAGGTGGAGGCCCCGGTCGTCGTGCTGGATATAGCGGCCGCCAATTGCGTCGGCAGTTCGGCCGTCGACCGTGCCGGGTGCTCGGGCGCCATGGATGTTGCGTCGGACGGCGGTGGGTCCCATGTCGCCGCTGCGATGCGCTGTCCTGCGGCGGAGATCTTGTCGGCTTCTCTGGCAAGGGTCCGGGGATCTGTGATCGTCGTGCTTGCCAGGGCGAGGCGTACCGGGTTAGGCAGCTGACGGAGGAACAGCTCCCGGAACAGGAATGCCGGAGAGTGCTCGCCGAGCAGTGAAAGCATGTAGTCCATTCGCTCGGAAGGGCGCGTGTCGCCGAGCTCAGGCAGTTCGAGCAGGCGCCGTGCGCGTTCCGCCGATGGGAGGGCGAAAGCATCGAGGAGAAGCTTCTTAATCGCGCCGTATTTGTCAGCGGCTGGCGGGCTCTCGAGGAGGCTCAGGGCGCGGGCCGCGGTAGCCGACCCGAGCGCAGCTACCACATGGTGGAAGCGGGTGTCGTCGGCCGTGATGCCTCGCAGGGCGAACAGGGACTCCGCCTGTGCGAACCAAACCGCCGCGTGAGCCTCCCAGAAGGTAGGCAGTTTAAGGGCGACTGCCGTGTCCATGTCGATAGGTCACCAATGAAGGAGCTGGGGCTCCCATGTCGATCGGAAGAATGGACGCGACAAAAAGCTGGAATTCATCTGAGTTGCTTTAATCAAATCAAACACTCAGGCACTCTGAAAACCCGTTTATCGGTCAGCAATATATATCTATTATCCCAGGGGGTTTGCCCAGGCCCGGCGCCAGGGGGCGTGGCCCAGCGTCCTGGCTGCGGCCTGGCAAGTTGAGGGCGAGCCTGCCCGGGCATGCCCGGGCGTCCCGACCGAGGCCTGGCAAGTTGAGCGCGGGCCTGCCCGGGCGTCCTGGACGAGCCCGGCATGGTGATCGCTCCGCGTCCTTGATAGGTGCAAGGCGATTGTGAAAACCCAGCGGCAGTCGCTACAATGCTTTATATAATTTCTGCCCATCGCTCAATTGTGAAGAATCACTTCAGATTACAAATTCTTGGATCCGGATCTTCATCAAAATCGAATCATTTCGTCCTTGGCACACACCCAACCGCTCCACAAAGTTTCGTCCGAATCCGTCCACAACCTTTTGACATATACTGCTCACAGACAGACACAAATAAACAGGGGTGAAAACATAACCTCCGTCCAACTGAGGTGGTGGAGGTAGTTGTTGAGGTTTGCCGTGAAGTATTTGCACATGGTGCATTGATAACAATATTTAACAGGTGAATATTTACCTCCATTCCATACAGATGAAAACAATTTGTCAACCGTCTATGGGGTGGTCTATATGACGTAATGCCTGGGAAGGGGATATTAGCGAGAGAGGGGCTATATGGGTTATGCACAGACAGGACCGTGAGAACCCCCCATGACGTATAAGAAAATGTGCGTCACGATCTGCATGTCTTGTTCTTTAACGGTCACAATTATTTCCACGTACTTGTGGGGTTGGCCTGTGGCAAGCTTGGCCCAAGTCTTTCACGATCCGGCTGGCCAGGACTCACGTTCGACTAAGGTTATGGCAGGAATTTGTAATTTGTTCATGGTGCCAGCGATAGCTCGTCTACGTGTGAAACACCAAGATGAAACTTTAGAGCTGGGTCGGGATTCGAACCCAGGCTAGACAGCTTATAGAGGAGAGGGTCTGGCCAAACTACAAGGGTACGACCTCCATATGAGGAGTTCAAAATCAAATGCTACCTCAATCTTATCATTTACAATGACTGCTCGAAACACTAGGCAGGTATACAGAATGCCGTTACTTAGTGGTCATTGTGTGTGAGGTTCCCGTTTAAACGTTACGGAGTGACAGGCCCTGTATTAAGGATGGCTGTTCGTTTGAAGCACACGCCGCACAAACATGAAGGTGAGCTAGTATGGGCACTGTGCCTTTGAGCAGGCTGAAGGCCGAAGGGTAATACGATGGGACATTTTGGCAAGTACTTCCTCCCCAAACTGCGACGTTAATGAAGTCCCGATGCTGTCGCGAGAGACGCGAAGCTCGTGCCGCACGTGGCGAAACTGCGTCATCAAAGGCGCGTGACGTGATGTGTTCCAGCGGCTGCTCGAGAGGATCCGACGCCGGGGATCCGCGGGGATTACCCGGGACCGAGGAGTTCGAGCTCATGAGTTGCGCATTTTTATACATTACTTGATTCTGTATAACGGTCACATTATCGCATGTGACGTCAATGAAGCATTTCCCAAGTTTTCCATGAATTTACCAAGTCGTGCGCGAGAAGGTGTCACAATGATTGTTTAAATATTTGGAGACGTATCACTAATTGATGAGGGTTTAGCCCTTCTTAAAACACCTTCTCGACGTGCAAACACCATCTTACTAACCCGACTTGCCTTCGGGCTGTGTTATATTATAAATTCCTCGTATTAGAGCTCGGTTTCAAGCTAATTTGATGCAGGAATTTCAAGCTGCATGAAAGGTTTATACGCCATAATTATTATTAACAACAGTTGCCATTTCACTCGCTTTAAAAAAAAACTATTTTTCTCATCACTCGAGGGATTAAAAAATTCAAAACCTTGAATTTGAGAAGACAAAAGCAGAGACAACAGGGTTCTTTGTTGCAAATTAATGAAATGGCCCATGTTAAAACAAGACCGATAGTCTAACAACGGTGTAGCCGGGCTAGTTTGATACTTTACTTGAAGAGGATAGTATGACCTGGGTGGGGATACCAGTTAACAAATAATGTCACTATTAATTTTTTTTGACTTCAGGCATGGACAGCTAGTTCGTGAATGACTTGGTTAAAAAAAACGGCGAATGGCAAACGATGAACCAATAAATTCCACATTCCTGTGCCACCTTCAGTCAAATGTCAGCTATTGACACCAGCTTCGTGAAGTGCTTGGACAAAAAAAAACGTACCCAGTCTGAATGTTGCTATATCCAGTCAATGGCGAAACTGCAAATGAGGAATACGTGAATGTCAAGGATGGAAACCCTAATGTCATTTCCTCATACTTTCAGCCCAATATCTCTATATTTTCATTCCAAACAGCATCATTCATCATTACAATCACAAATTAATATCATAGTATTAATATATCAAAATACAATGTTAAATCACGATTGTATTGTGATATTATAAAACCAGCGAACCGTCGTCATCTGTTCACTTCCGGATTCGGGAGCAAGGTCCGTGTCGATCGCATTTCAAAATCATAATTGTATTGGGGAATTTCTGAAACCTACTACCTACTTTACGCTACCCATTGGGGCCCCAAAACGTTCCACAGAAGGTTATTATATTTCCTTTTAGTAAAATATGCAACTGTAATGGTTACTAAATGCTGTCCGCCTGTCAGATCCTCAACTGATACCACTCACAGAAAGACCACAACTCAGACTCACAAAATATAAAATAACAAAAGGACAAAAAAAATTGACAGGAAATCTTCAATGCAAAAAAAACAAGAAAAAGAGCAATCAGATTGCAAACCCTCAGCAGGATGTATTTTCAGTTGTTTTTAAGGCTTTTGTGTTAAAACAAATATGGCCGCCGAACCACGTGACTGATGATGTCATCATTATTATTTTTTCTAAGCTAATTTATTCCGAGATTATGCTCAAGAAATTATCTTGATCGATGACGTTTTGTACTTGTCGAATTATGACGTCATAATGGAGGCACCTATGACATCATCATTAACATTTTATTCCCCATGCAGAGTTCTTTACAATGAGCCACGTCTCAATTTTTTCTATTCAGCGCTTTCGGAGATATGGAGGTGCAAAGTTTTTCGGTTTGTCCAAGATGGCGGCCGAACCACGTGACCGATGACATCATCGTTATTTTTTTTTCTCCACCAGTCTATGCCGACATGGCGCTCCA
Source organism: Myxine glutinosa (assembly GCF_964187855.1). Classification (NCBI taxonomy): domain Eukaryota; kingdom Metazoa; phylum Chordata; class Myxini; order Myxiniformes; family Myxinidae; genus Myxine; species Myxine glutinosa. The sequence goes on from NC_136270.1 coordinate 98,332,261, forward strand.
GAAATTTCATCTTGATAGGATGAAGTTTTTCACATGTCGAATGACGTCATAATGGAGGCACCTATGACATCATCATTAACATATTTTATTCCTCATGGAGAGTTCTTTACAATGAGCCATGTCTCAATTTTTTCTATTCAGCGCTTTCGGAGATATAGAGGTGCAAAGTTTTTCGATTTTTCTTAGATGGCGGCAGAACCACGTGACCTATGACGTCCCAATTGTCATTAAAAAAATTCTACAGGTGGAGTTGCACCTATGGTGAAAATTTCCTGTCAATCGGACTAACGGTTGCTGAGAAAATGAATTTTTAAAATGCAGACACGGCACACGTACGGCACACATACCACCTAAACCCTAAATGGCCGAAACATTGTAGAAACCAAGAAAATGACCAAATAGTATGACCTCAAAAATGAAGTGAAAAGAGCTTGGAAGCTGAAAAGCACCGAAATTCTGCCATTAATAATTAGAGCAACAGGAATGGTGAAGAAGAACATTACAGAGATCTTATAAAACATCCCTCATAATATTAAAGTACAGTACAACAACAACAACAACAACAACAGGCATTTTAAAGGCCATTTTCCCTGCAAGAGCGGGGGTTAGCCGTTAAAGTACAGTACCACAAACTAAATTCAATTGGAAGCTGTCCAGAGTCCCAGGTCTCAGTTACGGTTGTAAAAAGAGCACTTGGAACAAAACGTTGAGAACACAAAAACTTCACAGCTTGTCCATGAATTGTGATTCTTTCCTGAAACAGAGGTGGAGACTTCATCTCCTGGGAGGACTCCGCTCCATATCCCGAAACTCGCTTATGGAGATCACACTCACACACACACACACACACACACACACACACACACACACACACACACACACACACACACACACACACACACACACACACACACACACACGGCGGGCGAGGGGGGTGGCACGACTTTCAGTGTGTCTGTCTGTACGACTTTCCAGTCGTGCTACCTCCTCTCACCTGTGACGGAGAGGAAGAGGACCAGGAGCTGTGGCGAATAAATCCGTTTTGAAAGACAGTAAAACTGACCTGAGAATGGCAGTTTTGATGGGACAGATGGTGGTTGTTGTCGCGTCATTCAATGTGCGTTTGGGTGGCCTAGCTCTGGAGATTGGTGGGACTTGTGTGCCCGTGCTGCCGAGTGGGAAGGCTCAACCTTTGACGGACCTCCTCCTGTAGAGGATGTGAGAGAGAGCGAGGTGAGATCGAGGATTCGTGCCGTGTGTGATAGCTTCAGAGTGCATGGTGGCTTCGGTGGGGCGGAGGCCCATGCACGTGGTGCCCGAAGATGCATGGATCGTATGGGACATGGTCTGGCCAGGCAGCTTGTTGGGTTTGTCCAACTTTGTCATGCTGGGAGTGAGGGCCCAGAACTTGGTGACTCCCTTTAAGCCATGTCATACCTGCAGCAAACCGAGCTTCAGTGAGATGCAGTAACATGCCAAATACAACAGCTTCGTGGGCAGCTGTGGTGGGGGGATGGGGAGGTGCCCATGGCTTGATGGGTTTTGCCAACTCTAACCTGTCAAGGCGGACATGCACGCGCACACAGGGAGGGGCCTGAGATTTGGCGGACCCGAGTGGAAGGGGCGGCCTGGGATTTGGCAGACCCGTGTGGAAGGGGAACCTGAGATTTGGTGGAACCGAGAAAAAAGGGGGGCCTGATAAAGATGAGGACCAGCGGTGATGATGCACACATGCACATGCACACACATGTGCATGGGTCATGATTTGCACGTACACAGGCACAATTTTTGTTCATACACGTTTGACTTTGGTTTTGCTTTGGCATCTTTTGTTTTCTTTTGCATGACATCATATGCCGTGTATTCAGGGGCGTCGAGGGGCAGCACAGGCCCCGAGGAAAAACATCTCGGGGCCCCCACCCTCACTCTTTACCTCTTTCATAACGTTTTTAAGGAACTTTCTTTCATGAAGATCCTAAATTAGAGTAGCAACGAGTTCATAAATAAAGCAAAATCACAGCAGCAGCCTTTTCAGCTCACAGTATAGGTGTTGAAAAGTAAATAAAGTATTAACAAATAATCTATTATACAATTTCAAGTTGGTGCATCTCGTAGTTGTTGCAGAGTACGGAACATACAGTGCAGTCCAATTGTCCAAAGCATCATTGAATGCTCCAGGCAAACGGCCTGAAACAGTATATAATAAAATGCATACAAGGACTAAATTATTTATCCGTGTCATTTGCCTGAACATTTTACCGAGAAAAACAAATGGTCACTTGAATTAGCCGTATGATCGAAAATAAAGGAGATAGCGGGACGTTTGGACCGATCGAGTCAATTCGCACCCTCGACTGTTGAACACAATTTCTCCATAAGATTGGCAAAAAAATACGTGAGAAGATGGTTAATAGTTTTTTTTGGACACGTAGTTTACAAACCCATTTCTTTGTAACGCACATTTCTGGTTAATAACCATTTTCTGTAAAGTTTCGAACTGTACCATTAACAGAGGTAAATGTTGTTTTGTTTCCAGCAAGAAAGTAAAATCAGCTTCTGTGTTTAAATGTAACGTTGAGGAAATGAGGATGAGCCGATGAGGGGTTTCACTGTACTGTTAAATTTTTTTACAGGAGAAGCTCGGGCCCCTCAACGGACTCAGGGCCCCGAGGCAGCGACCCCACATGACTCTCCCCCTCGCCGCCCCTGCGTGTATTGTATTCACACGTTATTTTACGCGTTAGATACACTACATGACCAAAAGTATGTGGACATCTCCTTCTAATTAGTGGATTCGGCTGTTTCAGCCACACCTATTGCCGACAGGTATATATATAATTAAGCACACAGCCATGCAATCTCCATAGACAAACATTGCCAGTAGAATGGGCTGTACTGAAGAGTACGGTGACTTTCAACATGGCACCGACATAGGATGCCACATTTCCAACAAGTCAGTTCGTCAATTTTCTGCCCTGCAGGAGCTGCCCCATTCAACTGTAAGTGCTGTTATTGTGAAGTGGAAACTTCTAGGAGCAACAACAGCTCAGTCACGAAGTGGTAGGACACACAAGCTCACAGAACGGGACCGCTGAGTGCTGAAGCGCGTAGCGCATAAAAATCGTCTATCCTCGATTGCAACACTCACTACAGAGTTCAAAACTGCCTCTGGAAGCAATGTCAGCACAACAACTGTTCGTCAGAAGCTTCATGAAATGGGTTTCCATGCCTGAGCAGCCACACACAAGCCTAAGATCACCATGTGCAATGCCAAGCGTCGGCTGGAGTGGTGTATAGCTCGCCACCATTGGACTCTGGAGCAGTGCAAATGCGTTCTCTTGATTGATGAATCACGCTTCACCATCTCGCATTCCGACGGACGAATCTGGATTTGGCGGATGCCAGGAGAATGCTACCTGCCCGAATGCATAGTGCCAACTGTAAAGTTTGGTAGAGGAGGAATAATGGTCTGGGGCTGTTTTTCATGGTTCTGCCTCGACCCCTTAGTTCCAGTGAAGGGAAATCTTAACGCTACAGGATACAATGACATTCTAGACGATTATGTGCTTCCAACTTTGTGGCAACGGTTTGGGGAAGGCCCTTTCCTGTTTCAGCATGACAATGCCCCCGTGTACAAAGCAAGGTCTGTTACAGGGTCCTCTGCAATCTCCTGGTCTCGGTAACTTCCGAACCCTGAGAGGAACCCCGGCAGAAAGATATATATTGTTGTGGATATGAGAATGGTTTGTTTTTTTGTTGTTATTGTGTAAATTGTTGTTAAAATATCGCCCTCCTTACTCCAGTTATGTATAAAGGTCAAAGTGCGTCCCGTAATTAGTTCATAAACACCACACGTTAGCCAATCATAGATTTCCCCCCTTGTTGACAGTTATTTCCTTATTATGTGTATTAGGGTAAGGCCTTGTCTTCCATTAACTTAATACTCCATTGCACCGAATTCAAATAGATAGATCCCCTTTCATTCCCATTCCCAAAACTTCTACTGCCAACTGCAATTGCCGCCATTACGGCGTGGTCAGCTCGGGGAAGAAGGGCGTGCCCGCCCATCGTCATCAAGGGTGGAGTCAGAGGGCCTGTGCCCACCAATCAGGGCCGAAGCGAGCTCACCGAGGGGCGTGTCCTGAAGGCCGGCGGCTTGATCGCCCGAGGCGTAATATAAGCGCGCGCGGACGCCGTTGCGAGAGAGAGAGAGAGAGAGAGAGAGAGAGAGAGAGAGAGAGAGAGAGAGAGAGAGAAGAGAGAGAGAAGGTTCGAGAGAGAAGGTTCGAGGTCAATTACAAGAGTTGCACGAGAAGTCAATTATAAGAGTTGCGCCAAAGGTCTATTACAAGAGTTGCGCCAAAGAGAGGTGAATGACAAGCGTTGCGCAAAAGGTACCAAGACAGAGTTGTGCAAAAAGGGTCCAAGAAAGAGTTGCGCCAGAGACGGCAGACGCGTCCTGAGGTGAGCCAGGGAAGCAGCTTTAGCTCCACCAGCAGCGTTGACTCCACCAGGCAGCTTCAACCCGTTACCCCGCGGGAACCAGATAGCGGTGGCATCGGTGGCCGTCGAGGTCCAGCCGACGTCCCGTGCGGGATCAAACCCGAACCATCTGCCCCAGCTGAACCTTCCCATTCCTCCTTGCAGCATCCATTCCTGCCATTCCATCCTTCTTGTGTACGTGAGTTTGTTTTGTTTGTCTTGTCCCAGGGTTAATTAAGCTTGTATAGTTAAGCTAGTATTTTCACTGTGTCACCTGTTTTTTCGATTTTCCCTGTATATAACCTTGACTGCTCCTTTTGCTTAGTGTGTGTAAATAATAAATCCTGTTACTCTTCTGTACGTCTTCTTCTTCCTCTTTACATTCGGTCGCTTTAGAGGTTTCCAAATTGAATACCTGTGGCACGATTTTGGCCAACGTCCAGGAATCGGGTTAGTCGGGGTAACCTTTCGACCGCGGCGTCATCCGCTCGGCAAATCAACATCTTATCCGCGGTCCGTAACAATATGTTAGTCCGTGTCGCAATCAATCACTAATGAAACCATGCAGGAAACCACCAAAGGAAACAATCCAAATCAATAAGGAAACCACACCCTTGGTTGTCAATGAACAAACATTATATTGTTGCGGATATGGGATTTGCATCCATCCATATCCGCTTGTAAATATTCCCCTATTTCCTCAATACTTCCCAACTACCCCCAATCCCCCATTCCCTAGTCCCATTTTCTGTAAACAACACTCTGTAGACCCGACCTCCCCCTATTTCCCCCATTAAATGTCGTGCCCAGGTTCACCGCATCTCATGTAAGACAACTATAGGACATCTTGCTAGTTATTCTTAGTCTATGTCAGTTAAGGACTCGCTTCCATTAATTCTGACCCTTCGTTGCACCAGAATGTGATTGTATGGCACCGTTAGGAAGTTTAGGACCTCCCAATACCTCCCCGCAGCTCTTCCTCACGGTTCAGCAACAACAACAACAACAACAACAGCAACGGCAGCGGCGGGCACGGGAAGTGCGCGTCCTCACTCTGGCTTGGTTGGTAGGGGGTGTTGGGAGGGCACCAGGCCTCCCCAACGAGCCGCCATCGAACATGTGCTCGACGGGGTTACCAAATAGGGGCTCCCTGTCAGCTCCTCGTCAAGGGCGGAGCCCGGTAACCCCCACACCCAATGGAAGCGGCGGACCGGCCCCAGTGGGGCGGAGCCAACCAGCCGAGGGCGTGTCACTCCCCGCTGAGCATGCGCAGGGAGAGGGAGGTGACGTCAGATGCGCGCTGAGGTTGGAGCAAGCAAGACGTACCCTCCGAGCGCTGTGAGGCCTCCCCGCATCTTCTGGACTGGACCGTGCTTTATCCTGTCCCCGAGCCAAGGTGCACCTTGTGCTATCGACTACCTGTCCCTTCCTGCCATCAATCCCTGTGTAAGTCAGCCTTGTTCCGTTTGTCTGTGGTCTGTCTGGGATAAGATAAGACGGTAATTAAGTGCCCATCTCTTCTGTGTCTTTTACCTCACTCTGCCGTGTAATCTACCCCCTTTTCTCCACCACTGTAATTATACCCTCCTCCGGAGGTCTTGAGAACTGTACCCCTTGCGTCGTTTCCTCTTTCCCAGTCGTCGTGTCCTTTCCATCATTGATTTGGCATAGCGCGATTTGGTCAACGTCTGGGTGAATCGGGTGAGTTGGGGAAGAATCGGGGGAACTGTTAGGTCGCGGCAATATCACCGCTCGGTAAATAACATCTAAACCACGTCCGTAACAATTGGTGTCAGGAGTGGGATACGGACCCGAAGCGCGCTTAACGCGCTCAAAATTATAAGTCACCGAAATTTGATTTTGTTTTACAAAAAACCCGAATTTTGAAAGTCGCGCTATGGGAGATCAAGACGGCTGGGTTCCGGTAGAGGAGAGTGAGGCAGGGTCGATCCAGGACCAAATTGAGGGACATGAGGAGAGCGAAGCAGTGAGGGTGGCAGGTTCGCAAAATGGCATCCTCGCGCACGAGGTTACGGGCGCGCAAAATGGCGCCTCGCACATGGCTACGGCGGCCGCGCCCGCGACCGTAGCAGCGCCGCTGGTGGATTCGAACCTTTTTTTCCTGCAAATGAGGGCCCTTATGGGACAAATGGGAGACCAAATTGGAGGTTTGAAAAACAGTATAGAGGCTCAGAGTGAGCAAATGGGGGTAACGGGGTCCAATAGCGAGAAATTGAGGGAGGACATGGGGTCCAATAGCGAGAAATTGAGGGAGGACATGGGGGTCCAGATCGGAGGGTTAGGGAGTAGAATAGAGGGATTAGGAAACAAATTTGAGGGACTAGACAACAAATTTGAGGGATTAGACAATAGATTAGGGGAAATACAGGAGGGGTTAACGGGGGTAGAAAACAGAATGGCCGCTCAAGAGAATCAAATGGAAGGGATGAAAAAGGGGTTAGAGGGGTTAGAAAACAGTATGGAGGGCAAATTGAGGGACATGAGGGACCAAGCGGAAAGGGAAGTTTAAAAAATGGGGCAGCAGATAGAGGGGGTCAGAATGGGGGTAGAAACTAAATTGGATGCTCACAGGGAGGAAATGGAGCAGATGAGGGTGGCATCTGGGCAGGAGATGCAAGTGATGGGAGAGGAGATCAGAAGAGGTGTGAGTGAGGAGGTCAGAGGAGTGCGCGAGGAGGTGAGGCACTGTGAGGAGCGCATGGAGAAGGAGGTGAGAAAGGGGACTGTAAAATTGCAAGGTGGTATAGAGGAGTTGACGCTGGGAGTAGAACAACTGACAGTGGGACAAAAGGAGTTGGGGGACCAGGTAAAGAAGAACACAGCGGTAATAGAGGGTTTAAAATCGACACAGAAGGAGATGAAAAAGGACGTAGGGGTAATTAAAAAAGAGTGTCAGACGGTACATGAGGACCTGACGAGGAAAATGAACAAGGTGGTAGAGGTGATGGAGGTTAAAGAGCGGGAGGTGCGGGAGCACATATAAAAAAATAAGGTGGAGTTAGAGGAAGAACTTAAGGGGGCGCACGAGGAGATGAAGGAGGTGAAGCAGAAATTAGAAGAAGTGGAAGAAGGGGTGAGCGAAATTAAGAAGCGACGGAGAGAGGATAAGAAAGAGATAAAGGAGGAAGTAAAAGAATTGGTCCAAAGTCTGTGTTCGGATCGTGATGATGTGCTCATTAACCGGATGAGGGATTCGCAGGTGATGGAGGAGAAGCGAAGAGAAAGAGGACCCGGTGTAAGTGGTGACCAATATGGTCGTGCGTATGATGCGCCAGGTGATTTAATAAGCTTGGGGGTCGAGATGGACCCGGGTATTCGTGAGAGGCCGTTGGTGAAGTGTGCGACAGGTCTGGTGTGCGAAAAAGGAGGTGTGCGAGAAAGTCCGACTCTGGGGTGTGTGAGGAAAAAGTGCGCGCCAAGGAGTGAGGGTGCTGTCGAGAGTGAGTCGGTCGTAGCGCGTGTGCGAGGGAGCACATGGAAGCGCGTAGTGAGGAGTGTTACAGAGGATGTAACGGAAGAATGCACGCCTGTGGTGAGTGTTACAGAGGATGTAACGGGAGAGGATGCGCGAGCAAGGTGTGTAACGGACGGGTGCATGGGGAAAGAGTGCGCTGTCAAAAGTAAGGAAGAGTATACACCTGTGGTGAGTGTTACAGAGGGTGTAACGGGAGAGTGTGCGCGAGAAAGGTGTGTAACGGATGGGTGCATGAGGAAAGAGTGCGCTGTCGAGAGTAAGGGTGAGTGCGCTGTCAAGAGTGGAGGTGAGAGTAGTAAGAGTGACACGGAGCGTGAGTTGGTTGTGACAGGTGAGAAAGGAAGCACACCTGGAATGGTAGAGCGTGTGTGGGAATGCACGCTGGAATTGGTAGTGAGGCACGTGGTTGGGTGTGCGAGTGAGAGCACACCTGTGATCGTCACAGAGGAGGTGACCGAGGAGGGGGCGCAAAGGTGTGTTGGTGAGGTGTGCGAGCGACGAATGTGTGCCAAGGTGTTCGGTGGTCAGGTGTGTGACCAAGTCTGTGAGTGGAATGAGTGTACCTGGGTGTGTAAGAGAAGGTGCAATGACCAAGAGCAGGGAAACGGCTGGATGTATGAGCAAGAAAGGGGTAGCGTATGCGTGTAAGCATGCAGGTGAGGCATCGACGGTAACCGGGTTAGCGGTTAGAGCGACTTTTAGCCGAATCGGGCCCTCGGTGCGTGCCGGGCTTTGCGTGCCGCGAGAACCAGCGGGGATCCGAGCCACGGCGGGTTCGAAAGGACCGCCGTACGCGATCCACGCTGGGCCTCGCTTGGAACGGCCGCGTCCGTGCTCCACTAGGCGGAGCGGGCAGCCCGATAGGAAGGGTCGTCATGGCGACCACTTTTTGTTGAGGCATTCCGGCAGGTCGAGATCGGGCCATGGGATGGCTCCGTGCCGAGATGGTGCGTGGGACCTCGGCCCGGGTAAACCTCCTTCCCTGCACCGAATGCGGGACGTATCCAGCCGCTGGCACCAAACAACCCGCATTCATGGCTTGGCTGTACGAAGCCGAGCTTTAGAAGTGAATTGGCGCACCGAGAGGCATTAGTAAGTAGACTGTAATGACGAGGATAGTGTTTTGGCCCCGAAATTAGAAAAACAAAATTTGATGATTGGCAAAGGATTGGCAGTAATGATTGGCAGCTGATGGGTAGTGATTGGCAAATTTTTGATTTGTTGAAATTTGATGTGCAAAATTAGTAGTGGGAGATGCCCGATGTGGTGGGATGGCAACTCTGTCATCCCTCACAAATGGGGGCAAAGGAGCACTAGTTTATGGGGTTGATGGCAGTGAAAACTAGCCCGGGAGGGTTAGGATATATCGTGTGTAGGGATCTAGAGATTGACATTAGGTAACGTTAAGGTTAGTTAGTGACTGATACCTGTAGTGGGGACGCAGGTAGATTAGTGTGGATGATAATGACGTGGGAGCGCTGAGTGTAAGGGAAGACGGAGGAGCGCGAGTTTTAGAAGGGAGTAGACAGGGCAGATGATGCAGTGTGAACGGAAGTGCTGGTGAGCAGCTTCAAATGAGGCATCGGTGAGGCAATGCTCCGAGGTGTGTGTGAGTGTACAAGTGATGAATGAGAGAGCATTGCGGATGAGTGTCATGGTGAGTAGTGAGTGTTGTGGATCAGCGCGAATGCGCTTGGGGGAGAGAAGGGTGCAGGCGGCACCAAGTATGAGAGCACAGGTGTGCAAGTACAGGTGTGTGAAATATATGGAGCAGCGAATGAGTGGTGTGGAGAGAGTTGGAGTAAGTGGTACGGAGTGGTGTGCATGGTGCGAAGGTGTGGATGGGGGGAAAAGTGGACCCCTTTTCACGAGTACCCGGGGAGGGTAGTTTAAAGAATAGTTAGAAGGTATAGGTAAATTGTGGTTGGATATTGGCATTTGTGGTGCGGTTGCAGAATGGTATTGTGGATGGGTGCATTGGTGTGGTGAAATTGGCTGGTCGTGTGGCCTGTTAGTATGAGTGTGAATGGTTGGGCACTCCGCCACTGTTAGATGTCGGCCAGGTGAGGCCGCAGGTGGGCTCTGGGAGCCGTTAGTGTCAGTGGGTGCCTGAGGATCCCGGGTGTGGATCGGGCAGCCCGTGCCAGAGAGGGCACTGAGGGGGTGAGAGTGCGAGAGGGCCTTCCCCAGTTAGTTAGGTTAGGGTGAGGAGCAGGTGAGCTCGGTAGGCAACAACAGTGGTGGAGGTGTGCAGGTGGGCGGACCAGCTGGGAGCGTCACACGACCCAGCCACCGAAATTGTGCGGGGGCACCGAGTGTTGAATCGGGGAGTGAGACCCAAATTGATGGTGTGCACCACAGATGGTCAATGGGATTTTGGTTCTTCGAACCACATAGAGTAGTGAGGGCCAATGGGTTGGCAGGAGAAAGACCCCGGGTAATGTAAAGTTGTTAAAGTCATTTAGGAAATAGTTAGGATTGATGAACCTATCGCACCATACGCAGCCACTTACCTGAGGTGATGATGATGACTCCACACCTGTGTTTTCTTTGTTTTGTGTTGCAGGAAATGAGAATTGCTGTTTGGATTTGTGAGACGCATCACGACGTGGATAAGACATTGGGGTGATTCCATCTCTCCCTCCTTAGGAGGGACTGATGATGAATTGGTGATGGCAGATTTTGATGTTGAGTTGGAGATGGCAGATTTTGATGAGAGTTGGAAATGGCAAATTTGATTGGTTAGGAGGGAGAGAAGACGAATTTGGTTTATGGGAGGAACGGGGAAGACAGTAGGGACGTTTGTTGATGTGTAAAGTAGATGTTTATGGGTAGTGTTGTGTTTTGTGGATACAGTAAGGGGTAAGGGAGGGGCAATGTAGGTTACCTGGTGGGGGGGGGGGGGCGTACGGTAGGAACGTACCTGTCTCACCTGGTTCCCATGTGCCCCCAGTGTGCATTACCTTGTATTGCGTGCACTTTTGCGCCCCTACCACCTTACTCACTTGTCTTCTTTTGTCTCCCACCTCCGAGGATCTGGCTTTGGGGCAGAGAGAGAGGAGAGAGAGGTGCTGGCTCCGCAGTTGTGGGCCTGTACTTCCGCTGCTTGCTGCTTGGATCGATACACCATATGGACCGCAATTTTTGTGGCCGCCCACAATGGACCGCAGTTCTTTTGCGGTCAAGCACCACCCGTGGATGGACCTCTGGGTCAACGTGGCACCTATGCCATACAGGTGAACCACTTTTAGTTGGCCCCCTGACGGCCACAATTAAGAAATGGACGCGGTTGGCGCCTTTCTTTATTTCTAAAGAAGCCAGAAGGCCAAGTGCACTCCATGAAGGCAAGACCAGCGGCAGAACATCGGCCGGCTGCGACACCACCGGTGACCATGGACACTTGATTGTGCATTTTTATGAACACTTTATTGGTGCACCGGATGGTGCTGACTGTGCATAATGGGGTGGTGCTTTTGGTGCTTGGACGGGGTGCTCTGCACATTATTAAAGGCCGTAGGGCCACAGGGCACTCGTGGGTTGGTGTATCGATGCTGGCATGCGTGCTCTCCCTATGCATAACATCTGCATGTGTTCCTCAAAGAACAGGTCCTGGATCGTAGTGTAAATATCAGTGTTGTATAAATGATGCTCCCTACCGGCTGTATGTTTAGTTTGAGGATGCTTTCCGCGATTCGGTTATCCTGTGGGTGTGTTTCTGTTAGGAGAAGGGTGCAACGTCGCAGGGGGACATATTTACTCATTTGTGAACATCTGTAAAACTGTCACACTCAGGGTTGAGTTAATAGTAGAGGGAACTACATCTGAGTGCCACACTAAAGTAGGTAAAAATTTATCGGGTCGGGACGCCCCGAGGTAGAGAAGGGTGCAATGTTGATGATATGGGATTTGCATCCATCCATATCCGCTTGTAAATATTCCCCTATTTCCTCAATACTTCCCAACTATCCCCAATCCCCCATTCCCTAGTCCCATTTTCTGTAAACAACACTCTGTAGACCCGACCTCCCCCTATTTCCCCCATTAAATGTCGTGCCCAGGTTCACCGCATCTCATGTAAGACAACTATAGGACATCTTGCTAGTTATTCTTAGTCTATGTCAGTTAAGGACTCGCTTCCATTAATTCTGACCCTTCGTTGCACCAGAATGTGATTGTATGGCACCGTTAGGAAGTTTAGGACCTCCCAATACCTCCCCGCAGCTCTTCCTCACGGTTCAGCAACAACAACAACAACAACAACAACAGCAACGGCAGCGGCGGGCGCGGGAAGTGCGCGTCCTCACTCCGGCTTGGTTGGTAGGGGGTGTTGGGAGGGCACCAGGCCTCCCAAACGAGCCGCCATCGAACATGTGCTCGACGGGGTTACCAAATAGGGGCTCCCTGTCAGCTCCTCGTCAAGGGCGGAGCCCGGTAACCCCCGCACCCAATGGAAGCGGCGGACCGGCCCCAGTGGGGCGGAGCCAACCAGCCGAGGGCGTGTCACTCCCCGCTGAGCATGCGCAGGGAGAGGGAGGTGACGTCAGATGTGCGCTGAGCTTGGAGCAAGCAAGACGTACCCTCCGAGCGCTGTGAGGCCTCCCCGCATCTTCTGGACTGGACCGTGCTTTATCCTGTCCCCGAGCCAAGGTGCACCTTGTGCTATCGACTACCTGTCCCTTCCTGCCATCAATCCCTGTGTAAGTCAGCCTTATTCCGTTTGTCTGTGGTCTGTCTGGGATAAGATAAGACGGTAATTAAGTGCCCATCTCTTCTGTGTCTTTTACCTCACTCTTCCGTGTAATCTACCCCCTTTTCTCCACCACTGTAATTATACCCTCCTCCGGAGGTCTTGAGAACTGTACCCCTTGCGTCGTTTCCTCTTTCCCAGTCGTCGTGTCCTTTCCATCATTGATTTGGCATAGCGCGATTTGGTCAACGTCTGGTTAATCGGGTGAGTTGGGGAAGAATCGGGGGAACTGTTAGGTCGCGGCAATACCACCGCTCGGTAAATAACATCTAAACCGCGTCCGTAACAATATTAAAAGCACACAAAAAGAACCATATAACAATGGGTGCAATCAACCCTACAATCAAATCTTAAGATGGCAACCTAGCTCAAACTCACGGCACCCCCAGGGACTGAAACAGAGCCCTTCTCAATGTCTCTAGAACACAATGGTGCTCCCGGTGAAGAGGTGATGGCGATGAGGCGGGTAAGGAGATGTAGGTAAGGCGGGGACCGTCACGTGGTCCCAGCCAACCCCAATTGGCGGTGGAAAGAGGAATCCCAAAGACGCTATCCAAACGTGCACATACACCGTGCAGTCGCGAACCGCACCGTATTCTTCAAAGGCCGCTGTCGCGCACACACATCCTCTGCAAACCACCAGAGGGCGGGACCAGCGGACGCGGCTAACCAAGGGTCTGCGAACGACGCGCGAGGTCCCTGAAATAGCGGTCGGTTCTTCCTCGGGCCGCAGCCTCTAGGCGAAGATTCTCCGGAATCTCACACCTGTACCTGGCTTCACAGGCTTTTCCACGACACCAGCGATAACAACGATCACACGAGATTCCTTTCCAGGACTCAAAGTTCACTCTCCATGGACGCTCGACCACGCTGGGTACGGAGCTTTTACAAAACGCCTCGTTTCACCTCTGCCTCACGCGCTCTTCCTCTTTAACGCCTTTTTCTTCCGGGTCACGATCCGATTTCCTGTCTCCTTTTTACCATGAGCGCTTTTACCCTTTTAACCACAATAACCATTTCCCTTAAACAACAATACCCATGATACTTAGAACCCACAATAATAATAATAACAGCAATAATAATAATAAGTGCCGAATCCGTAACAGGTCCATACAGAAATGGTTTGTCGAGATCGGTGTGAAAGAACTTGACTGGCCTGCACAGAGCCCTGACCTCAACCCCAACGAACATCTTTGGGATGAATTGGAACGCCGACTGCGAGCCAGGCCTAATCGCCCAACATCAGTGCCCGACCTCACTAATGCCCTTGTGGCTGAATGGAAGCAAATCCCTGCAGCAATGTTCCAACGTCTAGTGGAAAGCCTTCCCAGAAGAGTGGAGGCTGTTATAGCAGCAAAGGGGGGGACCAACTCCATAGTAATGCCCATGATTTGGAATGAGATGTTCGCCGAGCACATACGAGTGTGATGTTCGGGTGTCCACATACTTTTGGATATGTAGTGTACATCTATACATATTGTGCACATGTTGTATTGTATACATACGTGGTATATGTGACATGTTATACAGTGGTATGTTAAGTACACGCGTCTTGTGCGTGACATATTGCACAAATTTTTTGCACACACACACACACACACACACACACACACACACACACACACACACACACACACACACACACACACACACACACACACACACACACACACACACACACACACACACACACACACACACACGTTTATAATTGACTCCTCACGTGTACTATGATGCACTCACATTATATCTCCAAAAGTCATTTTAACCGAGTAATTGATATTTAAAAGCATCAGTCCGGCCGGCGCAGTTTTCACGAGTCAACAAAAGGCAAAGTTGTCTGCGACTTCATTCTTTGTCCTTTGGTCGCCAATTGCCGCATATGATGGACACGCGCTCATGGTTTCCTTTCTGTGCGGGATGACACGACCCAAACACATATTAGGAAACGCACAGGCAGGCACGAAGCTTAGCCATTTTCCGCTTGTGCACTATTAGAGCGGCATCCACTACGAGATGGGCTTTTTCGGCGGCTTGTCATCCTCCCACCGCCACCTCTTTTTCCCCTTTCTCTTGTCGCATCCCGGCAACAACCCAATTTTCCTTCATCACGCCTAATGGACAGGAACATGCTGTGCTGATTGCTGCTCTCACCGCGCCTTCTAATCTGACATCGCTTCTGAAACTCGCGATTTTCTCTGCCCTTTCATAGAATGCAAGAAAATGTCTCGCTATCCCCCACGTCCATTCTATTAGGAGAGAGGAGAGAGGAGAGATGGGGGGGGGGGGGAATAAACCTCGAAAATCAATTCTCCATTTGTGCCTTTCAGGCAAGGCAGAACGTTATTAAAAATCTCATGTCAAATAAAGTGTGACACACACACACACACACACACACACACACACACACACACACACACACACACACACACACACACACACACACACACACACACACACACACACACACTTCACTGGTGAATCTAGACATGTATGCCTTTGAATATGAACCCATGGATTTTGAATGGTACACAACTTAACAGAACATTCGTGAGTTTTCCTTGATTCGCTGCTCTATTGAAACAAAACAATACATCTTTTCTATATAATAAATATACATGCAGAAAAGTTTATACATATTCTTGGGAAAATGCCAGGGGCATAGAAAAGGCCCCTTCATATGGTGTGTCCAATGTGGCAAACAATAGAAAAGAAAGGACATTCCATAACCTGCAGAAAATGCCAGATTATATAAAATAAGGGATATTCAAAAAAATATCGTGTGCATGCTGTATTACTCCTGTGTACGTAAGAGGAAACGAGTAATGCTCTAGAAAAGTTAATATAAAGGGGCGCCAATTTGATTCATACAGCTGCATGAAGTAAATGTATTTTAACCTATATACGTAGGGCGCCCCTTTATAAGAACTTTTGTATAGCATTACTTGGTTCCTCCTAAGAACACAAGGGTAGTCCAGCATGCACACGAGATTTTTGAATGTCCCTTCTTTTCTTATTGTTTGGCATTTTCTACAAACTATGGAATGTCCCTTCTTTTCTATAGTTTGACACATAGCACATGCCATATAAAGGGGCCTTTTCTATGCCACGGCATTTTTCCCAAGAATGTCTTTCGTTTTCTATGGCCACTACAAGTGGCCATCACAACAACGGATGAACAAATACATGGAGACATCACATACATCAATTTAATACTCGAATTAAAAACCAATCTTTTTCCCAAGGGCTGCATTGGGGTGCTGCCCGATACTGTAAACCTTAGCCAAGTTTCATCTTAGGGCCAGGTTTCATCAAAATTGTGTGTTGTAGCTTTGGAGAAGATAGCAAATACCTATTTTGAGGGGTCAAACCTCCTCTACCCAGAAACCCCTTTAATGAATGCAGATTTTTATGCGGTCAATACACCTTCGTTAGGCATAAGATATGCAGCTTTTGGCCAAGTTCCATCAAAATCGTGTGTGTAGTTTCGGAGAAGGGAGTAAATACCTATTTTGGAGGGGTCAAAAACCCCTGTAGACCTTCTCAATGAAGACAGATTTTGATGTGGTCAATACACCTTCATAAGGCAACATGTATGAAGCTTGTGGCCAAGTTTCGTCAATATAGTATGTGTAGTTTTGGAGAAGAGAGCAAATACCTGTTTTGGGGGGGGGGGGGGGTCAAAAGCCCCTGTCGACCTCCTCAATGAGCGCAGATTTTGATGTGGTCAATACACCTGTATTGGGCAACAGATATGAAGCTTGTGGCAAAGTTTCGTCAATATAGTTTCGTCAATATAGTATGTGTAGTTTTGGAGAAGAGAGCAAATACCTATTTTGGGTGGGGTCAAACCCACCACAGACCCTCAGACCTTGATTTTTATGCATCCGCCCCCGATGGTGGCCAGAGGCATTATGTTTTCGGGTTGTCCGTCCGTACAGGCTAAACCTAGTTTTTCTCAGCAACCATAGGTCCGATTGAGACGAAACTTTCAGGGTAGGAGTGACACCCATGCAGATATTATTTTGTATATTTGTGACATCATGGATCACGTGGTATGACAGCCATCTTGGATTAAACACAAATAATAATAAAAATTCTTTCTCGGAAACCGCTGAATGGAAACATTTGAAACTTGGACGACTTCCGAGATAAAATGGCAGCGCGCATCGACCTCTCCGGGTCCGGAAGAAACGGTGCTAAATGTGCCAAATGTTGTTTCTCGGTCAAATGTTTTGAGATATAAGTGCATCAGGAACACCCGTGCACATGTCTACGACTGCCAGATCTTGTTGGAAATCGTTAAACGACGCTCGTCTTACCAGCTAACTATTCCGACAGAGGAGCTGTGTAGCCTTGGCTTGTTACGTGAACCAGGCCCCGAGACCGCGGCGTCGCCTGAAACAGCTGCCCAAATGAGAAGGCGCCGCAAGCTGTGTGAGAGAAAACGGAAGAACGGCAAGCGAGATGGAATCCATGCTAGGCTAAAGGCTAACACCAACAGACTGGCTCTCCCGTCCATTCTACTCACCAATGTTCGTTCCTTGGGTAACAAACTGGACTACCTCAGATTACAACAAACTACCCAGCGTGAGATGAAGGATTGCTGCGTTTTTATTTTTACCGAAACGTGGCTCCATGACAACATTCCTGATACGGCCATTCAACTGAATGAGCTAACCTCCTTCCGTGCGGACAGGGAAGTTTCAATGTCCGGTAAGACCCGTGGAGGTGGTTTGTGTGTTTATATTAACAAAGATGGCTGGTTAAACGCTACGGTAGTCCTGAGCTACTGCTCATCGCTGGTGAAGTTTCTGATGGTTAAGTGTCGGCCCTACTATCTGCCAAGGGAATTTACCACCATTATGATGGCTGTGCATGTCCCTCCCAGCACCAACGTTAAGGAGGCACTGTGTATACTCCATGGAGCCATCAGTTATGCTCAGACTCAGACTGCACACCCCAACGGCTTTTTTTTATTGCCGCTGGGGATTTTAACCACGCAAATTTCAAGTCGGTTCTCCTTAAATTCTATCAATATGTTAACTTTGCAACTAGAGGGGTGAACATATTGGACCTAGTTTACAGGAACATTCGCGATGCATAAAAGGCTGCACCCCGCCCCCACATTGGCGACTCAGGCCACATCTCTGTTATGCTAATCCCAGCATACAGACCGTTGCTTAAACGTACCGAGCCGGTTCTGAAACAGATCGGAGTGTGGCCAGTAGGAGCTACCTCAGCATTACAGGACTGTTTCGACCACACAGATTGGAGTATGTTCAAGGAGGCTGCTACCTATGGTCATCTCACTAACTTAGAGTATGCAGCATCTGTGACTGGTTAAATCAGTAAGTGCATTGATGACGTCACTGTCTACAAGTCCATCATTACATGAGCCAACCAGAAGCCATGGATGATTATTGCAGAGGTCCGTGCGCTGCTGAAAACCCGTGATGCTGCCTTCAAATCAGGTGACAAGGCAGCCCTCAGAACAGCGAGGGCCAACCTGTTCCGTGCCATTAGGGAGGCAAAGCGCACGTATGCACGAAAACTCCATGGCTATTTCCGAGATATCAGAGGCACGCGGTGCATGTGGTTGGGCATTCAGGCTATTACCGATTACAAGTCCACACCACATGTCTGCGATAGCAATGCCTCCCCCCGGATGTGCTGAATGACTTCTATGCACGGTTTGATGCGTTGAACGACATGACCGCGAGGAAGACCACCCCTCCATCCTGATGATCAGGTACTCTGTCTGTCCACAGCTGACGTTCGAAGAACCCTATCTAGAGTCAACCCACGCAAGGCTGCTGGACCTGACAGTATACCTGGTCATGTGCAGACCAGCTAGCAGACGTCCTCACAGACATCTTCAACATTTCCCTGAGCCAGGCGGTTGTCCCAGCATGCTTTAAGGCCACCACAATCATACCAGTGCCAAAGAAGTCAACAGTGTCCTGCCTTAAGGACTATCGCCCTGTGGTACTCACATCAATTATTATAAAGTGACTCGAGAGGCCAGTCATGGGCCATATGAAAACCAGACTCCCCAACTCACTAGACCCCCTCCAGTTTGCATATCGCCCTAACCGGTCTACTGAGGATGCCATATCCTCTGTCTTTCATCTGGCGCCGTCTCACCTGGAAAAACAAAAACACTTATGTAAGAATGCTGTTTATCGATTTCGGTTCAGCATTTAATACAACTAGTGCATGCCCATACGTTTGTTCTCATCCGTTCATCCGTTTGTTCTGCACGGCGCCTTGTGACGCGCGTAGCGTCGCGTGTCAAGCGAGCAGCTCGTTCTTCATCCGTTTCTTCTGCACGACGCCTTGCCTCGCGTTCAGTGTTCTCTGCCAAGCGAGCAGCTCGTTCTTCATCCGTTTCATCTGCACGACGCCTTGTCACGCGTCCAGTGTTGTCTGCCAAGCGAGCAGCTCGTTCTTCATCCGTTTCAGCTGCACGACGCCTTGTCACGCGCGTAGCGTCGCGTGTCAGGCGAGCAGCTCGTGCTTCGTCAGATTCCATTGCGCGTGCACGACGCGGTTTCGTTCCTTCGCTGTCGTAAACGACGAATGGATTGGGGCATTGTGTGATACAATCGTGACAGTAAGTCATCACTATCCCTAAGTCCGGAAGTTAAGTCCTCACTGTCCGGAAGTTCGCATATCGCAGTTACGATTAATCGCAAATTAGTTTTAATGGCCAATTCTTCAATTTCTCAAACCGCGAGGCAGAAACAACAAACACACGCGGTTCCTTCGCTGTAGCCTGACCGTACGTGCAAAGAAAAATTAAAACTTTCATCGTTCCTTCGGTCTTCGCTCTCGTCCTTCACCGTTCCTTCGCTCTCGTCCTTCGCCGTTCCTTCGTTCACGTACAAAACGTATGTGTTTGCTAAATAAATGGCCATAACTTGGTAACCACTTGTCCGATTAATAGCAAACCTTGAAAAGGCACATCCTCAGGTCCCCAGCAATATACCTGGCGAGTTTCCCTTAGATCGGACCAGTGGTTGTCGAGAAACAGCGGTCACAGACACACAGACACAGAGATTGCTTGCATTAGGCCAGAAAAAAAAAATTAGTTGGTGATCGTCCCCGCCCGACCCTACGAAACACACCCGACCCGAAACTTTTTTTATTTTTTATTTTGAAAAAAATCATTCAAAAACGATCTTTTCACAGTCAAATTTGGCGCCGTTCTGCACCGCATGCGCAGTGCGTGCTGCGCAGTGCGTGCTGCGCAGTGCATGCTGCGCAGAGCGTCGCAAGTGCCTCGGGCAACTTCACCCATTTTATGTTAGCCATTCATGGCGGCTATTGTGTGAGATTTTTCCCGCTGAAATCTATTGATTCGTGCTGCTATGGACACCATTCTCCACAGCTGTGGAAGTGTGTTCACGGAGATCAACAACAATGGTGATGACGATCCTGAACAGGATACCAGACTCGCTGATCTTTATGTTCGTGCCAATCTGAACTGTGCTTCCCCTATAGAACTAGCGTACTACTCTGCTGGCTATGAAATGCTCTGCATCCACTGTGGTACTGAGGAGAATTTGGTCGAAAAGGCAGGGCAATACCCTCAATGTAACATTTGTACTGCAAAGCCAGTACCAAAGCGCGGCAGAAATCTTGTTCAACATGCTCAATAGTTTCAAGGTGCCAAGGGCATGGTGTTTATCTGTTTTTCCGATGTCATGGTGGATATACGTGTACAGGTGTCTTGCCCTTTCACTACCAAGCTCAGCTAGGACATTCAACATCATCCAAAATCACACAAACACTGTGTTTCATAGAGATTTGGGCAATGTCTGTAAATCTGTGAGATGAATGAAGAAATTAAATCATTTTGAGGAGAAAGGAGTCTTTATTTCATATTTTTCCATGTCAACAAAACTCAATGGAAAGTAGGAAAAAAAAAAAAAAAAAAAAAAAAATACCTCCCTCCCTACCCGAACTTTTGAGAAAAAAGGACGATCACCAACTCATTTTTTTATCTGGCCTTATAGAGAGATTATCCCCCAGGAGTTCTATGTATACTTGAACATCTCCCTCTGTAATTGGATCCTGGACTTCCTGACCAAGAGACCTCAGACAGTCCGGATTGGAAATAACATCTCAGGCATCACCACACTGAGCACCGGTGCCCCCCAGGGCTGTGTGCTCAGTCCACTGCTGTTCACATTGCTGACTCATGACTGTTCTGCCAAGGACAGTTTAAATCATATCTTCAAGTTTGCTGACAGTGGTGGGTCTCATCAGCAACAAAGATGAGTCAGCATACAGAGAGGAGGTGGAGCGGCTAGCAGTCTGGTGTAGTAACAATAATCTGTCTCAATGTGGAAAAAACAATAGAGATGACTGTGGATTTCAGGAAGGCCCACGCTGACCACTCCCCACTGTACATCAACGGTTCCGCCGTAGAGACAGTTAGGAGCACCAAGTTTATTGGTGTGCACATCACAAATGACCTCAAATGGTCCTTCAACACCATTTCCCTTGCCAAGAGAGCACAGCATCTCCATTTCCTGTGACGCATCAGGAAGGCAAGCCTTCCTCCCTCCATCCTCACCTTATTCTACAGGGGTACCATTGAGAGCGTCCTGACCAGCTGTATCACTGTCTGGTACGGGAATTGCAATGTCTCGGACCGCCAGACTCTGCAGCGGATAGTGAAGCCAGCTGAAAACATCATTGGGGTCTCTCTCCCCTCCATGCAGGATATCTATTACAAACGCTGCACACGTAAGGCCGCCAACAAAGCTGACGACCGTTTCCACCCGTCCTATGGACTTTTTGCCCTCCTGCCGTCTGGGAAAGGTACATAATATGTTGCTACATAAATGGTTTACTTTAGATTTACCTACAGTCAACTGTTCAACTCTATACATTTTTGTTTAAAAAAATTATTTTTATGTTGTCTTGGATATATTCATATTGCCATGGATATTCATTGTGTATTTACTGTATACTATCCTGTGTATTTATAGTATTGTTCTGTGTATTTATGGTATTGTGTTAAACTTGTCATGTCCAATTGCACTATGTGTAGTCTTGCTTGAATGTTTATATTGCACCAAGGTCCAGGAGGAACATCATTGCGTTCCATTTTACACTGTATTGTACATGGATGGGACGACAATGAAGTTTATTGAATTGAATTGAATTGATTTTTATGCCTCCGCCCCCGAAGGTGGCCGGAGGCATTATGTTTTCGGGTTGTCCGTCCGTCCGTCCGTCCGTACAGGTTAAACCTCGTTTTTCTCAGCAACCATAGGTCCGATTGAGACAAAACTTTCAGGGTAGGAGTGACACCCATGCAGAATGTTTTTTTTATATATTTGTGGCATCATAGGTCACGTGGTATGGCAGCCATCTTAGGTTAAACACAAATAATAATAAAAAATATTTCTCGGAAACCGCTGAAAGGAAAAATTTGAAACTTGGCACATTGTGAAGTACTCCCAATGGGGAAACAAAAGCATGATAATGGTGACATCGGTGAAGTGGTATACCAGCCAAAAATGTTTCAATCGAATTCCTTATCCTAAAAATCTGAAATTGCATGAACATGATCTATGACACATTTGTATTGAAATATTAAATTTTATGACATCATAGGTCACATGGTTTGACAGCCATATTGGATTTAACCTCAAACCTTAAAAAAAAAAAAATCTTCTCCCAAACCACCAAATCGATTGACTTGAATCTTTACGTGTGTCATTGACAAGGCATGGCGATTAAAAGATGATCACGAAAACATAATTGGTCACATGGTGTGGCAACCATATTGGATTGAAGGAAAAGATTAAATAATTATATCCCTGAAACCGCTTACTCTGTTGATGCAAAATTTTACAAATATCATCTAACACCACTGTTGCATATAGTTTGAAAATGATGATATAATAGGTCACGTGGTTTGGCAGCCATATTGGATAGAAAAACGAACCTTATCCGATCAACATGAAACTTCACAAACATGATCCCATACCCATACATAAGCAGAGTTTTTAAGGTCATATGGCATGTGGTATGGCAGCCATATTAGCTTGAAAGCCGATATTTTTTAAAATCCCTTCTCTGAAACTGCTTCACCGATCGATGTGAAACCTGTCATGGCCGGTGAAAATGTGACACTTGAAAACAGCTGAAGGGATTTAAATCAAACTTGTTTATATTTAGGACAGTAAACAATGGCATCGACCCGTTGTGGGACTATGCGGAGGCATATTGACAACACAGTCACATTGTTCTAGTTTTTCTATGCCGTGAACAAACATTGGTACATAACAGGTGATGAAGGTTGTGGGCAAGTTTCATCAAAATCGTGTGTGTAGTTTTGGAGAAGAGAGCAAATAACTATTTTGTAAGGAGGGTGAAGGGGAGTGGGGGGCGCAAACCCTCCCTTCCCCGTAAACCACTCTAATGAAACGCAGATTTTGATGCAGTCAACATACCTTCGTTAGGCATCAGATTTGAAGCTTGTAGCCATGTTTCATTAAAAATGGTGTGTGTAGCTTCGTAGAAGAGAGCAAATACCAATTTTGGGGGGTGGTGGAGGAGGGAGTTCCTGCAGACCCCCGTAATGAGCACAGATTTTGAATTTATTTTGAAAGCCATTAATTAGACGTATTGGTCGATGTACTTTCCAAGCTTCAGCTAGTTTCAATGTATAGCCTTTAAGCGCCAACACATTTTGGGTGGACGGACGGTCGGACAGACACCAACGTGAATTTGAGGGTTTTCTTAATAAAACTCAAGAATGCAGAAACAGATGTTTCTGAAATTTGGATTTGGAATGTGGAACAATTTGAATTACTTCAACGTACAAAGCATTTACTTCTGAAATTTGCAGCCGATTTCGTCCAGTAGAAGCCGAGAAATGTATTTTCAGTCCCCATGTTAAAGCTGCTACAGAGAAACGATCCCTTATATAAAGGGAGGGTCGCTTTGCACCTCCCTTTGATTTGCTGTTCCTTTCTATTTCAATTCCTACAATTCCTAATCAGGAAAAACAAATGTAGTTGGTTTTTCCTCTGCTTGCATTGGTTTTCAGACCACGCAATTTGAACAACCATACTCAAAGTGGCTGCAAAATACAGGTATGGTCGTTTCAGATAATGGTCACTCAAAGAGGATTCGACAGGGGTGTCAGGAAGAGATATCTATATTACGCTGTGATTTCAGCATATGGTTAAAATAACCTGGTGCTGTGATTTGGAGTACGGTTCATCCCACCTCTATTACCAAATTGTATACGAGATATAAAGCCAGGTGTTGGTTTAACAGTTAAGGTGGCTGGCTTAAGATCTTAGGGTCTTGAGTTTGAGCCGTTAAATAACACCAGGTGGGTTATCTCAGCCTGCCATCCTTTCGAGGTCGACAAAATGAGTGCCAGCTTACTGGGAACAGGGGCACTGCATCAGTGGCACAGCTGTACTCCCAGCAATATTGTAACCAGCTGCCACATGCTGCATACAAAATAATCTATTATATAAAAAGGAGCTCTGTCTCAGCGTGCCTGCATGCGTGCATGCATCCATCCGACCATCTGTCCGTACCAATCCCATTTCTCATATCGATGAGATTCAGAAAATGCTTGCTATATTCAATACTTGTCTTTTTTCAACATTTTACAATAAAACAAAAACTCTTCCTCCATCTTCTTCTCGTCTGCAGTAAAATGGACAAACATTCCCTGTTGGTGATTCTGTGCAATGACTGCACCGTTAGCCATGTTCATGGTGCTATGAGTCGATTCCACTTGTGCTGTGTCAACCTGTAATACTCGTACTTGGTCATAGTTGATAATATGGCCAGCATTGGAAGAAAGATTGACGAGCTTCTGCGATATTGTCTTCTGGTGGAGTGCACAACTCAACCTGATATGCTTTGGAGTCCACTTCTGGCCGCCACTGACATTGCAAACAATGTCCAGCTCAACCTGATATGCTTCCAGCTCAAAACATCGTCTGATGCTGCCATTTTAGCGAGTGTTTGGTGCTCGTATTTGTGAGGAATTAACAGCGTAAAACTTTCACCAAGGCCAGTCGGAGAGATGGGATGAAATCAACCACGTCCCCCACACACGACTGGAGTTTCTCTCTGAAAGAGTATTTCCGGCTGCAGCATGATTCTGGGATTTCACTTCCTGCAGTTTCTGATAAAACACAACCGGTCCCATACCTCTGACATTTCAATGACATGACCCTTTTTGGCTGCATACTGAAGCTCCTCCGAAAGCCAGATCAAGCGATGTTGTTATGCTTAAGTTATTTCTGAGTTTTTTCAACTAAGCGGTTGAATTTCGTCAGGCTGTGGAGATGATATTTTCCCTCAGCCACAATCAGATCAGTAACCCCAGCTAAACTGATCTTAAGTCACTGGTCAAAAGGAGCACTTTAAATAATCTGGTTACTTAAGTTGAATGCTTCAACAGATCTTGCTTTTTTCTTTTGGTTGTGATCTTTGACAAAAGGGACACAAAGTCCAGTCAACAGGCTGCTGCATGCTTCTTCAATAAGTACTTGGCAACTGGTTATTCAGTGCACTTCTACCACTTCCAATGGATGTTCTTTGTGTTAGCTTCGTCACAGATGCCCACAGCCCTTTGTTTTTGCTGCAGCTGCTGTCTGCAACAGGTGGGTGGCAGTGCCCCCCTGAAACTTTGGATCCCTACTCATCCACTGTTTACACACATCAGAATGAGAGTGCTGGGGAAAACTTTCTCCCATTTTGAGTTTGAGCCCCTGCTTGGTTTTTTGAGTTGAGCTGGGCGACAACTCCCCATTGCTGGGAGAACAGCTGTGCCGCTGATGCAGCGCCCCTCTTCCCAGTAAGGTGGTACTCATTTTGTCTACCTCAAAAGGATGACACGCTGAGTCAACCGACCTGGTGTTATTTAACCGCAAGGCAAGGCCTCAAACTCAAAACCCTAAGATCTTAAGCCAGCCACCTTAACTGTTAAACCAACACCTGGCTTTATATCTCATAAACAATTTGGTAATATAGGTGGGATGAACTGTACTCCTAATCACAGCACCAGGTTATTTTAACCATATGCTGAAATCACAGCAAAATATAGATATCTCTTCCTGACACCCCTGTCAAATACTCTTTAAGTGACCATTATCTGCAGATGCAGATGGAGGAAATGTTGAGTTGGATCTTGGAGACGGCATGAAGCTGGAAGGTGTGCAAACATTTTGCTACCTAGGAGACATGCTGAATGGAGAAGGTGGATCAGACTCAGCAACGGTTGCTGGAGTGAGATGTGCATGGAAGAAGTTTTAGGAACTGAGTGGCGTGCTGACGAGGAGGGGAGTGTCGTTGAAGCTGAAGGGGAAGGTGTATGCTGCATGTGTGAGAAGTGTTATGATTTATGGGAGCGAGACATGGATAATGAACGTCGAGCAGCAACGAAGGCTGGAAAGGGTGGAAATGCGAATGGTTCGGTGGATGTGCGGAGTATCGTTGAGAGAGAGGAAGACAAATGATGAATTGCGAAAGATGATGGGAATAGAGCCTGTGATGGATGCTGTGAAGACGAACAGGTTGAGATTGTTTGGTCATGTGTTGAGGAAGGATGAAAGTGACTGGTTGAGAATAATGATTGAAATGAATGTAGAAGGGAAGTAGAGGACGGGGAAGACCGAGAAAGACTTGGCTAAAGGTGGTGGAAGAAGAAATGCAGGCAAGGGGGTTAACAAGGAGAGATGCAGAAAATAGGGCAAAATGGAGAACATTGTCATGGGGCCCGCAAGGCTAACGCCCGCTCTTGCAGGGCAAATGGCCTTAAAATGCCTGTTGTTGTTGTATCTGAAACGACTACACCTGTATTTTGCAGTCATTTTGAGTTTGGTTGTTCAAATGGCATGGTCTGAAAACCAGTGCATGCAGAGGTAAAGCCAACTTCATTTTTTTCCTGATTGAGAATTGTCGGAATGAAACTAGGAAGAAACAGCGAATTATAAATACTGTCGTGTTTCTATGATCCAAGAGACTTGTTAATCGAGAAAGTTGTTTGAATGATATTGTTGCGAATATGGAATTTGGCCTCCATATCCGCTTGTAAATATTCCCCTATTTTCTCCAATACTCCCCAACTTTCCCCAATCCCCCATTCCCTAGTCCCATTGCATGTAAATAACAATCAGTAGAGCCGACCTTCCCCTTATTCCCCCATTAAATGTCGTGCCCAGGTCCACCGCACCACACGTAGACAACTTTCGGACATCTTCCTAGTTATTCTTATTCTATGTCAGTTAAGGCCTCGTCTCCATTAATTATGACTCTTCGTTGCACCAGAATGTGATTATATGGCATCAGTAGTGAGTTTAGGACCTTTCCCATACCTCCTTCCATCTTCTTCCCCAACCAACTATGGCTGCAGCAACGGAGGAGATGGCGGCGGCGCGGGGGAGGATGCGTCCTCACACCGGCTCGATTAGCGCCATTGACCACGCGCTCCACGGGGTTACCACGGAGGGGCTGGCTGTCAGCTCCTCCTCAAGGGCGGAGCCTGGTAACCCCCCGCACCCAATGAGAAGCAACGTGCCGATTCCATGAGGCGGAGCTAACGAGCCGAGGGCGTGTCACTCCCCGCCGGATATACGCGGCCCCGCGCCGGATGTGACGTCAGATGCGCCCCCAGCTGGAGAAAGACGGACCTGCGAGCGCTGAAACAGATGCGCCCCCAGCTGGAGAAAGACGGACCTGCGAGCGCTGAAACAGATGCGCCTGAGTTTGGAGAGGCCTGAGAAAGAACGTCACCTCTGAGCGCTGTGACGAGACCTCCCTGCATCTCTGGACCGAACCGTGTACCCTGCTTTGAGCCAAGAGTGCACCTTGAGCCATCGATACCCGCTTTCCTGCCATCAACCCCCGTGTGAGTCAGCCGTTGTCCCGTTTGTCTGTCGTCTGTCCGGGAATAATATAAGATTGTGTCTAAGTGCTTGTCTTTCTATGTTGTACCTCTCGTCCCTGTAATCTGACCTTCCGCACGAATATAATCTCCTCCGGAGGTCTTGAGAACCGTATCCCTGGTGTCTGTCATTATAATTCAGCCGTGTGTCTTCTTTTTCCTTATTGAGCCAGCGTGGCGCGGCTTCGTCAACGTTCGAGTACAATCGGGTAATTTGTGCGGACACGACGGCCATTCCGCTCGGCCCACCTTAACATCAAAGTCGTGTCTGTAACAATTGGTTGTCAGGAGTTGGATTCGAACCTGGGACTAAATTTATTTAGCCCAAATTTTGGAACACCAATTGTACTATTAGAGTAACAATTGGTGTCGAGGAGTGAGATTCGGACCCGGGACTAAATTAGTTAGGCCCAAATTTTGGGAGGGAAAATCGAGCCGGAGCGAGTACGGCGCTCGACCAAATCGATCCGGAGCGCGGTCCCGCGGTTACTGCGCTCGACGAAATTATAACAGCAAAATTTGGATTGGTGTTACGAAACTCGAATTTTGAAAGTCGCGCTATGGCGGATCAAGACGGCTGGGGTCCGGTAGGGGAGAGTGAAGCAGGGTCGGTCCAGGACCAAATTGAGGGACATGAGGAGAGCGAAACAGCGAGGGTAGCAGGCACGCAAAATGGCGCCTCGCAAGAGCGCGCGGTAGCCGAGCCCGCTGTATCAACGGGCTTTAACATGCAGCCGATTGACATACAGGCCCTCATTGCGCAGCTACAGGCAGCTGTACAGATGAGTATAGGGAGCCAAATTGAGCGATTGAGTGAGCAAATGGGGGTAATGAGGGACGAAGCGAGGGGTACCAGTGAGGGGTTAGACAATAATTTTGAGGAGTTAGACAAGAAATTTGGGAAGTTAGACAATAATTTTGAGGGGTTAGACAACGGGATAAAAGAAGTGAAAAATGGGTTAATGGGGGTAGAAAATAGAATGGCTGCCCAGGAGAATCAGATAGAGGGAGTGAAAAATGGGTTAGAGGGGTTAGAAAACAGTATGGAAGGCAAATTGAGGGACATGAGGGACCAAGCGGAAAGGGAAGTTAAACAAATGGAGCAGCAGATAGAGGGGGTCAGAATGGGGGTAGAAACCAAACTGGATGCTCACAGGGAGGAAATGGAGCAGATGAGGGTGGCATCTGGGCAGGAGATGCAAGTGATGGGAGAGGAGATCAGAAGAGGAGTGAGTGAGGAGGTCGGAGGAGTGCGCGAGGAGGTGAGGCACTGTGAGGAGCACATGGAGAAGGAGGTGAGAAAGGGGACTGTAAAGTTACAAGGGGGCATAGAGGACCTGACGCAGGAGGTGGAGCAGCTGACGGTGGGACAGACGGAGTTAGTGGAGCAGGTTCAAAGGAACACTGCGGTATTAGGAGGTTTAAAGGCGACACAGAAAGAACTAAAAGATGACTTGGTAGCGACGAAGAGGGAATGTCAGATGGTACGTGAGGGACTGACAACGAGGTTGGACGAGGTGATAGAGGTAATGGAGACGAAGAGGTGTTTAGGTGAGGACGCACATGGAAACGGTCAAGGTAGCCTTGGAGGACGAGCTTGAGGAGACGTACCGGGGAATAAAAGAGGTGAAGCAGAAATTAGAAGAAGTGGAAGAAGGGGTGAGCGAAATTAAGAAGCGACGGAGAGAGGATAAGAAAGAGATAAAAGAGGAGGTAAAAGAATTGGTCCAAAGTCTGTGTTCGGATCGTGATGATGTGCTCATTAACCGGATGAGGGATTCGCAGGTGATGGAGGAGAAGCGAAGAGAAAGAGGACCCGGTGTAAGTGGTGACCAATATGGTCGTGCGTATGATGCGCCAGGGGATTTAATAAGCTTGGGGGTCGAGATAGACCCGGGTGTTCGTGAGAGGCCGTTGGTGAAGTGTGCGACAGGTCTGGTGTGCGAAAAAGGAGGTGTGCAAGAAAGTCCGACTCTGGGGTGTGTGAGGAAAAAGTGTGTGCCAAGGAGTGAGGGTGCTGGCGAGAATGAGTCGGTCGTAGCGTGTGTGCGAGGGAGCACATGGAAGCGCGGTGTGGTGAGTGTTACAGAGGGTGTAACGGGAGAGTGTGCGCGAGAAAGGTGTGTGACGGACAGGTGCATGAGGAAAGAGTGCGCTGTCAGAAGTAAGGAAGAGTGTCCACCTGTGGTGAGTGTTACAGAGGGTGTAACGGGAGAGTGTGCGCGAGAAAGGTGTGTGACGGACAGGTGCATGAGGAAAGAGTGCGCTGTCAGAAGTAAGGAAGAGTGTCCACCTGTGGTGAGTGTTACAGAGGGTGTAACGGGAGAGTGTGCGCGAGAAAGGTGTGTGACGGACAGGTGCATGAGGAAAGAGTGCGCTGTCAGAAGTAAGGAAGAGTGTCCACCTGTGGTGAGTGTTACAGAGGGTGTAACGGGAGAGTGTGCGCGAGAAAGGTGTGTAACGGACAGGTGCATGAGGAAAGAGTGCGCTGTCAAGAGTAAGGGTGAGTGCGCTGTCAAGAATGGAGGTGAGAGTAGTGAGAGTGACATGGAGCGTGAGTTAGTTGTGACAGGTGAGAGAGGATGTACACCTGGGATGGAAGGATGCACACCTGGAATGGTAGAGCGTGAGTGGGAATGCACGCTGGAGTTGGTGGTGAGGCACGTGGTTGGGTGTGTGAATGAGGGCACACCTGTGATTGTCACAGAGGAGGTGACCGAGGAGGGGGCGCGAAGAGGTGTTTTGGTGAGGTGTGCTACGAACGAATGTGTGCCAAAATGTTCGGTGGTCAGGTGTGTGACCAAGGCTGTGAGTGGAATGGGTGTACCTGGGTGTGTAAGGAAGGGTACGAGGAGCATGGGCACAGCTGGATGTGTGAGCAAGGAACGGGCTGCGGGGTGTAAGCGCCCAGGTGAAGCATCGACGTTACACGGGTTAGAGGTTAGAGCGACTTTTAGCCGAAGCAGGCCCTCGGTGCGTGCCGGGCCTCGCTTTGAACGGCCGCGTCCAGGCTCCACTAGGCGGAGCTGGCAGCCCGATAGGAAGGGTCGTTATGGCGACCACGTTTTGTTGAGACGTGCCGGCAGGTCGAGATCGGGACATTGGATGGCTCCACGCCGAGGTGATGCGTGGGATCTCGGCCCGGGTAAGCCCCCGTCCCTGCACCGCGTGCCGGACGCATCCAGCCGCTGGCACAAAACAACCAGCATCCATTGCTTGGCTTTACGAAGCCGGGCTTTGGACAGGGATTGGCGCACCGAGAGGTATTAGTGAGTCGACTGGGCGATGAGGTTAGTGTTTTGGACCCAAAATTAGAGAAAAACAAAATTTGATGATTGGCAAGGGATTGGCAGTAGTGATTGGCAGATGATGGGCAGTGATTGGCAAATTTTTAATTTGTTGAAATTTGATGTGCAAAATTGGTAGTGAGAGACCCCCGATGTGGTGGGATGGCATCCCTGCCACCCTTCCCATGTGGGGGGGCAAAGGAGCAATAGTTTATGGGGTGTATGGCAGTGAAAACTAGCCCGGGTGGGTTAGGTTATATCAATAGGGCCCTAGAAGATGACAGTAGGTAACGTTAAGTTTAGTTAGTGACTGATACCTGTAGTGGGGACGCAGGTAGATTAGTATGGATGATAATGACGTGGGAGCGCAATAGTTTAAAAGGGACGACTGGGAAGCGCAAGTTTCAGAAGGGAGTAGTTAGCTGAGATGATGCTGTGTGTGTGAGAATTGAACAGGTGTGATTGCACAGGTGTGCAACTGGACAGGTGTGTGGAGCAGTGCATGAGTAGTGAGTGTGTGGATCAGCGCGAATGCGCTTGGGTAGAGAAGGGTGCAATGTTGCGAATATGGAATTTGGCCTCCATATCCGCTTGTAAATATTCCCCTATTTTCTCCAATACTCCCCAACTTTCCCCAATCCCCCATTCCCTAGTCCCATTGCATGTAAATAACAATCAGTAGAGCCGACCTTCCCCTTATTCCCCCATTAAATGTCGTGCCCAGGTCCACCGCACCACACGTAGACAACTTTCGGACATCTTCCTAGTTATTCTTATTCTATGTCAGTTAAGGCCTCGTCTCCATTAATTATGACTCTTCGTTGCACCAGAATGTGATTATATGGCATCAGTAGTGAGTTTAGGACCTTTCCCATACCTCCTTCCATCTTCTTCCCCAACCAACTATGGCTGCAGCAACGGAGGAGATGGCGGCGGCGCGGGGGAGGATGCGTCCTCACACCGGCTCGATTAGCGCCATTGACCACGCGCTCCACGGGGTTACCACGGAGGGGCTGGCTGTCAGCTCCTCCTCAAGGGCGGAGCCTGGTAACCCCCCGCACCCAATGAGAAGCAACGTGCCGATTCCATGAGGCGGAGCTAACGAGCCGAGGGCGTGTCACTCCCCGCCGGATATACGCGGCCCCGCGCCGGATGTGACGTCAGATGCGCCCCCAGCTGGAGAAAGACGGACCTGCGAGCGCTGAAACAGATGCGCCCCCAGCTGGAGAAAGACGGACCTGCGAGCGCTGAAACAGATGCGCCTGAGTTTGGAGAGGCCTGAGAAAGAACGTCACCTCTGAGCGCTGCGACGAGACCTCCCTGCATCTCTGGACCGAACCGTGTACCCTGCTTTGAGCCAAGAGTGCACCTTGAGCCATCGATACCCGCTTTCCTGCCATCAACCCCCGTGTGAGTCAGCCGTTG
>NC_136270.1:98369638-98467138 GCF_964187855.1 Myxine glutinosa
GAGTGTGAGGAGGAGTGGGATTGGAGATGCGTGAGGGTGGAGAGAGGAGAGTGTCAGGTGGAGAGGAGTGAGGGGTCACATATTATGTGAAATAAATAAATTGTGTTCATTCCACCATTTCTGGATCTGATGAATTGCCAGTAACCATTTTGTAAAAATGAATGTACAGCATCTAACTCAATATGTCGAAATATCACCCACGTCCATGCCCGTGGGATTCCCACGGGTGACCCCACTATATTTCTTCGTTTTTATTTCATTCAACATTATTATCCGGAAGTAAAGGTTCAGATGTTCATTTCACGTGTGCAAAAACAAACTCCATTTCACGTGTGCATGGACATGAAACACAGACGGCAAAATGCTGTTTCGTTCGAAGCAATTATACACCGCCCAAATAAAATATTTCACCGATACACCGAGCGAATTTCAGCGAATTTCAGCGAATTTCACCGAGTTTCAGGAAATTACCCAGAGATATTTCTTCGTTTTTATTTCATTAGTTACTAGCAGAAGTACCCAGCGTTGCCGGGCGGGGGAGGGGGGAAGGGCACGTACACTTTAAACATGTATATACATGTGGGATGTGGGATATATACATGTGGGACATGTGTGTGTGTGTGTGTGTGTGTGTGTGTGTGTGTGTGTGTGTGTGTGTGTGTGTGTGTGTGTGTGTGTGTGTAACTGCATGTGAAGGTGCAGCATCTAACTCAATATGTCGAAATGTCACACACGTCCATGCCCGTGGGATTCCCACGGGTGACCTCACTGGTATGTATGTATATACACACACACACACACACACACACACACACACACACACACACACACACACACACACACACATATATATATATATATATATATATATATATATATATATATATAGCATATATGCAGTACTTTATTTTTGCTTCATACAAACACATTGTACACTTCAAATGTGGCAAATATATTGTTTAAATCGTCCGAGGCCGATTAAAAATTCCCAATGGGTGGGCGCAACCAATGTTGAAAGTTTTTTGTCAATCGATCAAGCGGCTGTGCAGAAAACAAATTTAAAGCTGAATAAAGGTGAAAAAGTGAAGACAGAGGAAAAAAAAAAAGGAAGGATGGAGGGAAAAAAAAGTGAGGGCCTTGGCCGACATTCCACAACATGGTCAAGGATTCTTGTGGATGCCTTTTATTAGTTTTTATTTAATTTCATATGTTGTAACAATCGATTAGCACAAAAGGAATCTTCTTTGATTCAGAAATGATAAATATATTATATTGATAGATTATACTTCTTCAATGCAGAAAGTTTCCAATTTTTTTTTTTTTTTTTTTGTATACTGAATCGAGGTTCGTGAAAGAGCTAAATAAATAAAGAAAAAGTTTACAGTTAAGTCAACAATCAAATCCCAGCCAAATAGAGTATCAATACAAAGAGTACACCAAGCATGTCAATAAGCACTGAATATCATTGCCCAGACCCTTGGCCAAAATTGCTAAGCACAGACCGAGAAAGCACAATTTAGAATCATAAGACCAAATCATGTTCTTATTCATATGTATGATGCTCATACTCAAACTAGAGTCTGTCAGGATGATGAAGAAGTTCACACTTGCCTCTGAGCTGTCCATTATTACCCTCGCCTGAGGGGAGGGTATTGCATTTGAGTCGGTTTGTTACTTGGCAAAAAAAAAAGAAAAAATTGCAAGTATGTTGACCACTCCGGTGTGTGTGTTGTTTGTGTGTGTGCGTGTGTGTGTGTGTGTGTGTGTTGTTTGTATGTGTATGTGTATGTGTATGTGTGTGTGTGCGTGTGTGTGTGTGTGCGTGTGTGTGTGTGTGTGTGTTTGTCTGTCCGCTCACTTATACTTGCCTACAGGACACAATTTTAAACCGATCTTCACGAAACTTTACCAAATGGGAGAGTTCGTGGTCCGACAAAATCCTATATATTTTTGGAGTCAAAAGGTCAACATAGGCCAAAGGTCAACCACTTTTTTCAAATTTCTAAAATCCTCAATTTTCATCCGATTGACTTGAAATTTCAATACGATATACATATCGGCAAACTGAATTCAACCACCAACTATTTTTGAGATCAGCATAGGCCAAAAGGTCAACATAGGCCAAAGGTCAGCCACTTCTTTTCAAATATCTAAAAGCCTCAATTTTCATCCGATTGACTTGAAATTTGAATAGGATTTACATATCGGCTTACTGAATTCAACCACCAACTATTTTTGAGATCACCATCGGCCAAAAGGTCAACATAGGCCAAAAGTCAACAACAATTTCAAATTTCTAAAATCCTCAATTTTCATTCGATTCACTTGAAATTTGTATAGGATTTTCATATCAGCCAACTGAATTCAACTAACTATTTTTGAGGATAAAAGGATGCTCTACTGAGTGCCATTCCACTTTGTTCTGTTTTGCCAAGTGTCGCTCGATGAGTGATTTTATTTGTCTGTTTGTTTGTCCGCACAGAATAAATCTGATATTCTATGCAACCGCTGATCCAATTAACAGCAAATTTTCACCATAGGTGCAACTACACCTGTATAATTTTTTTAAAATGATAATTATGTCATAAGTCACATGATATGGGCGCCATCTTGGAAAAACTGAAAAACTTTGCACATCTAAATCTCCAAAAGCGCTGCATAGAAAAAATGAGACATGGCTCTTTGTAAAGAACTCTCCATGTGGAATAACATGTTAATGATGATGTCATAGGTGCCGCCAATATGACGTCATAATTCGACAAGTACAAAACTTCATCCGATCAAGATGAAATTTATTGAGCATCATCTAGGGATAAATTGGTGGAGAATTTTTTTTTTAATGATGATGGCATCGGTCACATAGTTCGGCCGCCATATTTGTTTTAACACAAAAGCCTTAAAAACCACTGAAAATACGCCCTGGCAAGGGTCTGCAATCTCTGATTGCTCTTTCTAGTTAAATGGGTTTGATTCTTGCCCTGACTATAAACTGTGGGATTTGTCCTTTACAGGCAGAGTGTGGCACCAACGAGTACTCTATCTCTCAGAGGATGTTGAACTGTGAACCTGTCTCTTTGCATTTGATGGTAGGTGGTTAAAGATCCCACCTTCTCTATTGACAAAAACTCAGAGAGTTATCCCCAGCACTCTGAACAAATTGAAGAGAGAAAATTGAACTCTTTGCCCTGAATGCAAAGCACTATGTCTGAAGAAAACCGAGCACAGCTCATCACCCATCTAACACTTCACATCTCATCATCTTTTCAGAATCATTGGAATCTCCCGTGATTAAGCTATCTCCGAGGGCCTTTCACTCACTCACCGCAGACAGGTAGGTGGTCTTTCTGTCTTCTACCGACTCCTCTCCGGCCTTGCTCCCCCAGCTCTCTCTGTGCTTTGTCCCCCAAATATTCCTACAGGTCGCACAAGATCTGCCAGCAACCCTCTGATGGTTAAACTGCCGAAATCTCGGCTCTCTGCTCACCTTCACTCTTTCATTCCTCTTTTCTCCGGCCTCTGGAACAAACTCCCACACTCCCTTCAATCCCACTCCTCCCTCCAGGTCTTTAAAACAGCTGTTCACCACCATCTCTTATCTTTCCCCATCCAAAACCTTGATCTTTTCTACCCCCACTAATTCACCCCAGATCCACCTTGTTTGAAATTCCAACTTCTTTCCTGGAAGTCCTGGCAGTGTCCATATGTTTTATACCTCTCCCACCCCCCCCCCTTCCCATGCCTCCCCCCCCCCAAAGCCCTCTCCCTCCCACAGATCTCTCGATGTCCCTGCTCTCAGATGTTGTGTTTGTGTTCCTCCCCCTCTCGCCCCATCTTGTCTCCCGCTCCCCATGTTATATGTTTTATGTGTCGGTTTGTCTTTCTGTGTGATTTATGTTAGCTCTTTCACGAGCCTCGATTTGTATACAAAACAAGCGTTACGCCTAGGTCCCCCGTCGGTGAAGTGATGTGAGTTGACAAAGTGGAAGACGCAGAAAACATGCTATGATATGATATTTCGCTCACAAGGTTCAGACATACATGGAGGCGGCCATCTTGGATTTTGATGTGGCCACCCAATTTACAATAGCGTTCTTCCTTATGCCTAGATACACCCACACACCAGATGAGAAGTTGGTACTTCACTTATTTTTCAAGATATTCCGCTCACAATGTTCAGACATACATGGCGGCGGCCATCTTGGATTTTGACGTGGCGACCCAATTTTCAATAGCGTTCTTCCTTGTGCCTAGATACACCCAAACACCAGATTAGAAGCTGGTACTTTGCTTATTTTTCAAGATATTACGTTCACAAGTTTCAGACATATATATTGTGGCGGCCATCTTGGATTTTGACGTGGCGACCCAATTTTAAACAGCGTTCTTGCTTGTGCCGAGATACACCCACACGCCAGATTAGAAGTTGGTACTTCGCTTATTTTTCAAGATATTCATCTCACAAGGTTCAGACATACATGGCGGCGGCCATCTTGGATTTTGACGTGGCGACCCAATTTTAAACAGCGTTCTTGCTTGTGCCGAGATACACCCACACACCAGATTAGAAGTTGGTACTTTGCTTATTTTTCAAGCTATTTCGCTCACAAGGTTCAGACATACATGGCGGCGGCCATCTTGGATTTTGACGTGGCGACCCAATTGTCAATAGCGTTCTTCCTTGTGCCTAGATACACCCAAACACCAGATTAGAAGTTGGTACATTGCTTATTTTTCAAGATATTACGCTCACAAGTTTCAGACATATATATGGTGGCGGCCATCTTGGATTTTGACGTGGCGACCCAATTTACAATAGCGTTCTTCCTTATGCCGAGATACACCCACACACCAAATTAGAAGTTGGTACTTCACTTATTTTTCAAGATATTCATCTCACAAGGTTCAGACATACATGGCGGCGGCCATCTTGGATTTTGACGTAGCGACCCAATTTTAAACAGCGTTCTTCCTTGTGCCTAGATACACCTACACACCAGATTAGCAGTTGGTACTTCGCTTATTTTTCGAGATATTTCGCTCAAGTTTCAGACATATATATGGTGGCGGCTATCTTGGATTTTGACGTGGCGACCCAATTTTCAATAGCTTTCTTCCTTATGCCTAGATACACCCACACACCAAATTAGAAGTTGGTAGTTCGCTTATTTTTCAAGATATTCATCTCACAAGGTTCAGACATACATGGCGGCGGCCATCTTGGATTTTGACGTGGCGATCCAATTTTCAATAGCGTTCTTCCTTATGCCTAGATACACCCACACACCAGATTAGAAGTTGGTACTTCGCTTATTTTTCAAGATATCCATCTCACAAAGTTAAGACATACATGGCATCAGACATACATGGTGGCGGCCATCTTGGATTTTGACGTGGGTTGCATCCACACACCAAATTCGAATGCGGTCCTTCACTTACGCACGCACGCAAACAAACACGCACGCCCGCACGCACACACGCACGCACGCACGGACACACGGACGGAGGGGAAAGCCATAGTCCCCCTTTCGCTACGCTGTGCGACGGAGGACAAAAAAAAAAAAAATCCCTACCATGAAGCATGGTGTGTGGCAGCATCATGCTCTGGGGATGCTTTTCAGCGGCAGGGACTGGGAGACTTGTAAAGAAAGACAGAACAATGAATGGAGTCAAATACAGGCAAATCCTTGAAGAAAACCTGTTTCAGAGTGCAAAAGACCTTGGATTGCTGAGAAGATTTACCTTCCACCAGGACAATGACCCCAAGCATATAGCCAAAGCAACACCAGAATGGCTTCAGAACAAAAACGTGAAAGTGTTTGTGACCAAGCCAAATCCCAGACTTGAATCCCATTGAGAATCTGTGGAAAGACTTTAATATTGCTGTTCACCGACGCTCCCCAACCAACTTGACAGATCTTGAGCAAATCTGCAAGGAAGAATGGGAGAGACTCCTCAAATCCAGGTGTGCAATTCTGATAGACATTCCAAAGAGGATTCAAGCTGTAATCACTGCCAAAGGTGCAGGGGCTGAATACTGTTGCGAATATGGAATTTGGCCTCCATATCCGCTTGTAAATATTCCCCTATTTTCTCCGATACTCCCCAACTCTCCCTTACCCCATTCCCTAGTCCCATTGTCTGTAAACAACACCCATTAGAGCCGATCTTCCCCTTCATCCCCCCATTAAATGTCGTGCCCAGGTCCCCCGCACCACACGTAGACAATTATAGGACATCTTGCTAGTTATTCTTAATCTATGTCAGTTAAGGACTTGTTTCCATTAATTATGACTCTTCGTTGCACCAGAATGTGATTATATGGCACCTGTTAGGAAGTTTAGGACCTCCCCATACCTCTCCGCATCTCTTCCCCATGAAGAAGCGCCAACTACAACAACAACAACAAAAGAGGGGGGCGGCGCGGTGACGGCATGGGGAGTGGGCGTCCTCCTTCCGGCTCGGTTAGCCACCATTGACCACGCGCTCCACGGGGTTACCACGAAGGGGCTCCCTGTCGGCCCCTCGTCAAGGGCGGAGCCGGTAACCCCCGCACCCAATGAGAAGCCATGGGCCGATGCCATCTGGGGCGGCGCTAACGAGCCGAGGGCGTGTCACTCCCCGCCGGATATATACGCGGCCCCGCGCCGGACGTGACGAAAGATGCGCCCCGAGCTTGGAAGGAAAAGACGCCACCCTCCCGAGCGCTGAGCGACCTCCCCAGCTTGAGACCAAAGTCGCGACCCACAAGCGCTGTGATACCTTCACGCATCTCTGGACACCACCGTACGTGATTCTGTCCCTGAGCCAGGTGCACCTGAGCCATCGCGACCTGCCTCCCCTTTTCATCAACCCCCGTGTGAGTCAGCATTTTGTCCCGTGTGTCTGTCGTCTGTCCGGGGATAATATAAGAGTGTGTCTAAGTGCCTGTCTTCCTGTAATATACCTCTAGCCCCTGTAATCTAACCTTTTTCCGTACGAATATACTTGAAAATCGAAACCCTGGTGTCGTATTGTGTCATTATAACCCAGCCGGGTGTCTTCTCTTTCCTATTGAGCCAGCGTAGCGCGATTAGTCAACATTCGGGCACAATCGGGTAACTTGTACGGATACGGCGGCCATCCCGCTCGGCCCACCATACCATCAAAGTCGTATCTGTAACAATTGGTGTCAGGAGTGGGATTCGAGGCCCGACCAAATTTTGAAGAAAAAAAAAAAAAAACGAATAGAGGAAAAAAAAAATTTGGTCAAAATTTGGAGCGGCCGAAATTTGTTTTGTTTTACGAAACTCGAATTTTGCAAGTCGCGCTATGGCGGATCAAGACGGCTGGGGTCCGGTAGGGGAGAGTGAAGCAGGGTCGGTCCAGGACCAAATTGAGGGACATGAGGGACATGAGGAGAGCGAAGCAGCGAGGGTAGCAGACGCGCAAAATGGCGCCTCGCTGGTCACCGCGCCCGCGACCGTGGCAGCGCCCCTGGTGGATCCGAACCTTTTTATGTTGCAAATGAGGGCCCTTATGGAACGAATGGGAGACCAAATTGTGGGAATGAGGGCTCAGGGTGAGCGATTAGAGGGCCAAATGGGGGTAATGGGGAACCGGATGGATGCTCAGGGTGAGCGATTAGAGGGCCAAATGGGGGTAATGAGGGACGAAGCGAGGGGTACCGGTGAGAAGTTAGACAATAATTTTGAGGAGTTAGACAAGAAAATTGAGAAGTTAGACAATAATTTTGAGGAGTTAGACAAGAAAATTGAGAAGTTAGACAATAATTTTGAGGAGTTAGACAACGGGATAAAAGAAGTAAAGAATGGGTTAACGGGGGTAGAAAACAGAATGGCCGCTCAAGAGAATCAAATGGAAGGGATGCAAAAAGGGTTAGAGGGGTTAGAAAACACCATGGAAGGCAAATTGAGGGACATGAGGGACCAAGCGGAAAGGGAAGTTAACCAAATGGGGCAGCAGATAGAGGGGATCAGAATGGGGGTAGAAACCAAACTGGATGCTCACAGGGAGGAAATGGAGCAGATGAGGGTGGCATCTGGGCAGGAGATGCAAGTGATGGGAGAAGCGATCAGAAGAGGAGTGAGTGAGGAGGTCGGAGGAGTGCGCGAGGAGGTGAGGCACTGTAAGGAGCACATGGAGAAGGAGGTGAGAAAGGGGACTGTAAAGTTACAAGGGGGCATAGAGGACCTGACGCAGGAGGTGGAGCAGCTGACGGTGGGACAGACGGAGTTAGTGGAGCAGGTTCAAAGGAACACTGCGGTATTAGGAGGTTTAAAGGCGACACAGAAAGAACTAAAAGATGACTTGGTAGCGACGAAGAGGGAATGTCAGATGGTACGTGAGGGACTGACAACGAGGTTGGACGAGGTGATAGAGGTAATGGAGACGAAGGACCGGCAGGTGAGGACG
Source organism: Myxine glutinosa (assembly GCF_964187855.1). Lineage (NCBI taxonomy): Eukaryota > Metazoa > Chordata > Myxini > Myxiniformes > Myxinidae > Myxine > Myxine glutinosa. Next base: position 98,378,051 of record NC_136270.1, read on the forward strand.
CACCTGGAAACGGTCAAGGTAGCCTTAGAGGATGAGCTTGAGGAGACGTACCGGGGAATAAAAGAGGTGAAGCACAAATTAGAAGAAGTGGAAGAAGGGATGAGCGAAATTAAGAAGCGACGGAGAGGGGATAAGAAAGAGATAAAAGAGGAGATAAAAGAATTGGTCCAAAGTCTGTGTTTGGATCGTGATGATGTGCTCATTAACCGGATGAGGGATTCGCAGGTGATGGAGGAGAAGCGAAGAGGAAGAGGACCCGGTGTAAGTGGTGACCAATATGGTCGTGCGTATGATGCGCCAGGGGATTTAAGAAGCTTGGGGGTCGAGATAGACCCGGGTGTTCGTGAGAGGCCGTTGGTGAAGTGTGCGACAGGTCTGGTGTGCGAAAAAGGAGGTGTGCGAGAAAGTCCGACTCTGGGGTGTGTGAGGAAAAAGTGCGTGCCAAGGGGAGAGTGTGCGCGAGGAAGGTGTGTGACGGACAGGTGCATGGGGAAAGAGTGCGCTGTCAAAGGCAAGGAAGAATGCACAGCTGTGGTGAGTGTTACAGAGGGTGTAACGGGAGAGTGTGCGCGAGAAAGGTGTGTGACGGACAGGTGCATGAGGAAAGAGTGTGCTGTCAAGAGTAAGGGTGAGTGCGCTGTCAGGAATGGAGGTGAAAGTAGTGAGAGTGACATGGAGCGTGAGTTAGTTGTGACAGGTGAGCGAGGATGTACACCTGGGATGGAAGGATGCACACCTGGAATGGTAGAGCGTGAGTGGGAATGCACGCTGGAGTTGGTGGTGAGGCACGTGGTTGGGTGTGCGAATGAGAGCACACCTGTGATTGTCACAGAGGAGGTGACCGAGGAGGGGGCGCGAAGAGGTGTATTGGTGAGGTGTGCTACCAACGAGTGTGTGCCAAAGTGTTCGGTGGTCAGGTGTGTGACCAAGGCGGTGAGTGGAATGGGTGTACCTGGGTGTGTAAGGAACGGTACGAAGGGCATGGAAACGGCTGGATGTGTGAGCAAGGAACGGGCTGCGGGATGTAAGCATGCAGGTGAAGCATCGACGTTAGACGGGGTAGAGTTTAGAACGACTTTTAGCCGAAGCAGGCCCTCGGTGCGTGCCGGGCCTCGCTTTGAACGGCCGCGTCCAGGCTCCACTAGGCGGAGCTTGCAGCCCGATAGGAAGGGTCGTCATGGCGACCACTTTTTGGTGAGACGTGCCGGCAGGTCTAGATCGGGGCATTGGATGGCTCCGTGCCGAGATGGTGCGTGGGATCTCGGCCCGGGTAAACCTCCTTCCCTGCACCGAATGCGGGACGCACCCAGCCGCTGGCACAGAACAACCAGCATTCATGGCTTGGCTTTACGAAGCCGGGCTTTGGACAGGAATTGGCGCACCGAGAGGCAGTAGTGAGTAGACTGGGTGATGAGGTTAGTGTTTTGGACCCAAAAATTAGAGAAAAACAAAATTTGATGATTGGCAAAGGATTGGCAGAGTGATGATTGGTAATGGTACAGTGATTGGCAGATGATTGGCAAATTTTTGATTTGTTGAAATTTGATGTGCAAAATTGGTAGTGAGAGACCCCCGATGTGGTGGGATGGCATCCCTGCCACCCTTCCCATGTGGGGGGCAAAGGAGCAATAGCTTATGGGGTGTATGGCAGTGAAAACTAGCCCGGGTGGGTTAGGATATTGTGTGTAGGGATCTAGCGAAGATGACATTAGGTAACGTTAAGGTTAGTTAGTGACTGATACCTGTAGTGGGGACGCAGGTAGATTAGTATGGATGATAATGACGTGGGAGCGCAATAGTTTAAAGGGACGACTGGGAAGCGCAAGTTTCAGAGGGGAGTAGTTAGCTGAGATGATGCCGTGTTTGTGAGAATTGAACAGGTGTGATTGCACAGGTGTGCAACTGGACAGGTGTGTGGAGCAGTGTATGAGTAGTGAGTGTGTGGATCAGCGCGAATGCGCTTGGGGAGAGAAGGGTGCAGGTGGCACCAGGTGTGAGAGCACAGGTGTGCAGGTACAGGTGTGTGGAGAGAGTTGGAGTGAGTGGTACGGAGTGGTGTGCATGGTGCGAAGGTGTGGATGGGGGAAGAGTGGACCCCTTTCGCGAGCACCCGGGGCGGGTAGTGTAAGTGTTAGGTAGAGGGTGCAGGTAAATTGTGGTTGGATATTGGCATTTGTGGTGCGGTTGCAGAATGGTGTTGCGAATGGGTGCATTAGTGTTGTGGAAATGGCTGGGCGTGTAGCCTGTTAGTGTGTGTAGTTGGTTGGGCACTCCACCACTGTGAGGATGTCGGCCAGGTGAGGCCGCAGGTGGGCTCTGGGAGCCGGTAGTTGTGAGTGGGTGCCTGAGGATCCCGGGTGTGGATCGGGCAGCCCAGTGCCAGAGAGGGCACGGAGTGGGGAGAGAGCCAGAGGGCCTTCCCCTGGTAGTTAGGTTAGGGTAAGGAGCAGGTAAGCTCGGAGGCAACTGCAGTGGTGGAGGTGTGCAGGTGGGTAGACCCACTGGGAGAGGTACACGTCGCAGCCCAGAAATTGTACGAGGGCACCGGGAGATGAATCGGGGGAGTGAGACCCCAAATTGAAGAGCACCACAGTTTGGCCAATGGGAATTGGTTTTTAGAACCCATAGTGTAAGAGGGCCAATGGTTTGGCCGGAGAGAGACCCCGGGTAGTGTAAAGTTGTTAAAGTCATTTAGGAGATAGTTAGGATTGATGAACCTGTCGCACCATACGCAGCCACTTGCCTGTGGTGATGATGATGACTCCACACCTGTGTTTTCTTTGTTTTGTGCAGGAAATGAAATTGCTGTGTGGATTGGTGAGACGCATCACGACGTGGATGAGACATTGGGGTGATTCCATCTCTCCCTCCTTAGGAGGGACTGATGATGAATTGGTGATGGCAAATTTTGATGTTGAGTTGAAAATGGCAAATTTTGATGAGAGTTGAAAATGGCAAATTTGATTGGTTAGGAGGGAGAGAAGACGAATTTGGTATATGGGAGGAACGGGGAAGACAGTAGGGATGTTTGTCGATTTGTAAAGTAGATGTTTATGGGTAGTGTTGTGTTTTGTGGATGCAGTAAGGGGTAAGGGAGAGGCCATGTAGGTTACCTGGTGGGGGGGGGGGGCGTACGATAGGAACGTACCTGTCTCACCTGGTTCCCATGTGCCCCCAGTGTGCATTACCTTACATTGCGTGCACTTTTGCGCCCTTACCACCTTACTGACTTGTCTGCTTCTTTTGTCTCCCACCTCCGAGGATCTGGCTTTGGGGTAGAGAGAGAGGAGAGAGAGGTGCTGGCTGCGCAGTTGTGGGCCTGCACTTTCGCTGTTCGCTGCCTGGATCGGTACACCATATGGACCGCAATGTTTGTGGCCACCCACAATGGACCGCAGTTCGTTTGCGGCCAAGCACCACCCGGGGATGGACCTATGGGTCAACGTGGCACCTATGCCATACAGGTGAACCACTTTTAGTTAACACCACCAAGTGCACCACAAGAAGAGCAAGAGACACCTGCAGGGTTAGGGGTTGTTGAAGTTATTTTTATTCCAATGAACAATGGTGACTGCACCGATTGGTGGTGGGGTGGTGCTTTTGATGCTCGGGAAGGGTGCTCTGCACGTTATTAAAGGCCGTCGGCCACAGAGCACTCGTGGGTTGGTGTATCGATGCTGGCAAGCGCGCTCTCTCTATGCATAACATCTGCATGTGTTCCTCCAAAGACAGGTCCTGGATCGTAGTGTAGATATCAGCGTAATCCTGTAAATAATGCTCCCTACCGGCTGTATGTTTAGTTTGAGAATTCTTTCCGGATTCGGTTATCCTGTGGGTGTGTTTCTGTGAGGAGAAGGGTGCAACGTCGCAGGGGGACATATTTACTCATTTGTGAATATCTGTAAAACTGTCGCACTCAGGGTAGAGTTAATAGTAGAGGGAACTACATTGCGTGCCACACTAAAGTAGGTAAAAATTTATCGGGTCGGGACGCCCCGAGGGTAGAGAAGGGTGCAATGTTGCGAATATGGAATTTGGCCTCCATATCCGCTTGTAAATATTCCCCTATTTTCTCCGATACTCCCCAACTCTCCCTTACCCCATTCCCTAGTCCCATTGTCTGTAAACAACACCCATTAGAGCCGATCTTCCCCTTCATCCCCCCATTAAATGTCGTGCCCAGGTCCCCCGCACCACACGTAGACAATTATAGGACATCTTGCTAGTTATTCTTAATCTATGTCAGTTAAGGACTTGTTTCCATTAATTATGACTCTTCGTTGCACCAGAATGTGATTATATGGCACCTGTTAGGAAGTTTAGGACCTCCCCATACCTCTCCGCATCTCTTCCCCATGAAGAAGCGCCAACTACAACAACAACAACAAAAGAGGGGGGCGGCGCGGTGACGGCATGGGGAGTGGGCGTCCTCCTTCCGGCTCGGTTAGCCACCATTGACCACGCGCTCCACGGGGTTACCACGAAGGGGCTCCCTGTCGGCCCCTCGTCAAGGGCGGAGCCGGTAACCCCCGCACCCAATGAGAAGCCATGGGCCGATGCCATCTGGGGCGGCGCTAACGAGCCGAGGGCGTGTCACTCCCCGCCGGATATATACGCGGCCCCGCGCCGGACGTGACGAAAGATGCGCCCCGAGCTTGGAAGGAAAAGACGCCACCCTCCCGAGCGCTGAGCGACCTCCCCAGCTTGAGACCAAAGTCGCGACCCACAAGCGCTGTGATACCTTCACGCATCTCTGGACACCACCGTACGTGATTCTGTCCCTGAGCCAGGTGCACCTGAGCCATCGCGACCTGCCTCCCCTTTTCATCAACCCCCGTGTGAGTCAGCATTTTGTCCCGTGTGTCTGTCGTCTGTCCGGGGATAATATAAGAGTGTGTCTAAGTGCCTGTCTTCCTGTAATATACCTCTAGCCCCTGTAATCTAACCTTTTTCCGTACGAATATACTTGAAAATCGAAACCCTGGTGTCGTATTGTGTCATTATAACCCAGCCGGGTGTCTTCTCTTTCCTATTGAGCCAGCGTAGCGCGATTAGTCAACATTCGGGCACAATCGGGTAACTTGTACGGATACGGCGGCCATCCCGCTCGGCCCACCATACCATCAAAGTCGTATCTGTAACAATACTTATGTTAATTAGATATTTCTTCATTTTATTTTTAATTATTTGTATAGATTTTTTTTAAAGAATCCCACTTTGACATTATGGGGTATTATGTGCAGATCAGTGCCAAAAAAAAAATACAATTTAATCCATTTTTAATTCAGGCTGTAACACAATAAAATACGAAAAAGTCAAGGGGTGTGAATACTTTTTGAAGGCACTGTATGAAGTTTCAGATTTTTGGATAACGATTTCAATTCAACTAGTTATGGCTGGAATATCACTTCATCAATTATGTCATCATTATCACCCGAAATACCACATGGAGAATTAATGACACATGAAGTTTCAATTTTTTTCGATGAGTGGTTTTGGAGAAAATGATGTCCAAATTATTTCCTTTAATCCAAATTGGCTGCCATACCATGTGACCTATGATGTCAGGGTTAACAATACAATATTCTCCATGGGGAGTCCCTCCTATGTTTAAAATTTCACATCGATTGGACAGGCATTTTTAAAGTTGTAAAGGTTGTAGAGGAAAACATTTTGAAAGTAAAAAAAATAGATGTGGACAAACAACACACACAAACATACACACACACACACACACACAAACATACACACACCCTCATCCCTCAGATCGGCAGTCTGCAGCCTCCTCACTCTCTGCAGACCTGGACAAAATCACAGACTGGGCAAACAAATGGAACATGTCTTTCAATCCTGATAAATCTCACACTCTTACGATGTCTCTCCGAAAAGACCGACTGGAAAACCCTCCCATCCACTTTCTGAATAATCCTCTCCAAGAAGTTCTGTCACTCAAGCTTTTGGGTCTCACTATTTGCCATGATCTTTCCTGGGAAAACCACATTTCAAATCTGGCCTCCAAAGCCAGTCGCCGACTGGGCATCCTCCGTCGTGCGAAGTCCTTCCTTGGCACACCTGAGCTCCTCACCACATACAAGGCTTTCATCCGCAGCTCTATGGAATACTGCTCTCCCCTCTGGTCTGGTGCTCCTGCCTCACACCTAGCCCGTCTTCACGCTGTTGAAACCAAAGCGTTCAGAATCATTGGAATCTCCCGCGATGAAGCTAACTCCAAGGGCCTTTCACTCACTCACCGCAGGCAGGTTGGTGGTCTTTCCGTCTTCTACCGACTCCTCTCTGGCCTTGCCTCCCCAGCCCTCTCTGGGCTCTGTCCCCCAAATATTCCTACAGGTCGCACAAGATCTGCCTGCAACCCTCTTATGGTTAAACTGCCAAAATCAAGACTTTCTGCTCACCTTCACTCCTTCATTCCTCTTTTCTCCCGCCTCTGGAACAAACTCCCTCACTCTCTTCAATCCCACTGCACCCTCCAGGTCTTTAAAACAGCTGTTCACCACCATCTCTTATCCTCCCCCATCCAAAACCTTGATCTTTTCTACCCCCGCTAATTTCGGTCCCTTTGTGTTTTATACCTCTCCCCCCCGCCCTCCCCCTCCCACGCCTCCTGCCCCCAAGCCCTCTCCCTCCCACACTTCTCCCTGCTCTCAAATGTTGTGGTTGTGTGCTTCCCCTTCTCTCCCCATCTTGTCTTCCGCTCCCTCTTCCGCTCCCTTTTTGTGTGTTTTGTTTGTCTGGTTGATTTGTTTGTGAAATAAATGTTAGCTCTTTCACGAGCCTCGATTCAGTATACAAAAATAAAAATAAAAAAATACACACGCGCGCGCACACACACACACACACACACACACACACACACACACACACACACACACACACACACACACACACACACACACACACACACACACACACACACACACACACACACACACACCTGATTGAAAAAGCAGTGGATCTATGGAATACCACGTTAATCTTGCAGCACTCGGGGAAATATCGAAATACCAGGAGTGAAGATGCGATGCAGGATCTTCCAAAGAGACAGCCTTTCCCCCCCCCTCCTGTTTTGCTACGCTCTAGAATCTAGATACACTAAGTAACCTCATAATGGATACACCAAGAACATGGATACACCTTAACAACTAATAAAAGAAAGTCCAAATAAACAGGAAAGGTGGCACATCTACTGTACATGGATGATTTAAAACTCTTTGCACCGAATGACGAAAAATTGGCAGAACAATTGAAATTAGTGAAACGGTTCTCTGACAACATCCAAATGGAATTTGGCCTCGATAAAATGTGCCGCAAGTGCACATTCAGGCAAGGTAGACCAACAAAAACGGACAACATAAATATCGAAATAAACGAAGCATCTTACCAATACCTTGGAGTAGAAGTGGGACACCAAATATGTAACAAAAATGCTCACAACAATTACCAAAGAATACCTGTGTAGAAGGAGGTTTTATCCTGAAAACACAAGTCACCCCAAGGACCAAAATCAAAGCCAGAAATCAACTAGCAGTACCAGCTTTCCAATATAAGCTGGCCACAATCAGAAATCAAAAAACTAGATATATTAAACCAAGGAAACTCCTTAATATCCATAAAATGTTCTCCAAAAATCAGTGCATCACATGAATGTACCTGCTGAGGAAAGAAGGAGGCGGCGGCCTGATGAAACTCAATCAAGTGCACAGTGCGAGGACTGTCGGATCAGCAGAGTACATGAAAAGCTCAACAGACTGCCAAATACAATTTGTATACAAGCATGAACACAACAAACCAGAAAAGGTAAGTCTTATCCACCTTGCAAAAAAACTTCCAAAAGCAGACCGTGCGATTAGAAGATGTCGTGCATCAAATCGAAACAGCAACAAATATAGCCAGGTGGGCCAGCAGGGGCACATACACCTCCACATGCAGCAACTACACCTGGATGCATACATACCCCCATCCCCAGCCAGTGCGAACACAGACACAATTGCAAAAAAAAAGACAAAAAAATATATAATATGAAATATCAACAGATATATAGTGACAGCTGGGAGAAAGACAAAAGAGCAGGGAAATATAAATAATGTAGCCCATGGGGGGACTGACGTTTACTTCCGGATGGTTTTTCTGAGATTTTAAAATAAGTTACCTGAAATTGAGGCGAAACCCCCCTTTTCAACATCTTACAGTGGGTGGATCCAGATGGGGAGCACAACCCCATGAGACCTTGCTGTTCTGATGTATCATACCAAATATGGTTCACATCAATCACATAGTTTGTGAGAAAAATATGTTTCAATGAATATGAGTGATTAGGGGATAGACAAAGAATGACCACTAAAATGACTAAGAAGTCAGCTCAATTGAGACAGATAACGAATCATTTTCAATGCACTATACCAAGAACACCACACCAATAGCTTTAGAAAGATGCAGGACTGAGTCCATCAGACAAGTGTAGGTTCTGCAATGTAGAAAGAGAAAGCACAAGTCACCTCCCATCGGGATGTGGAAAGCTCATGTCAGAACAGCTGTACATCCAAAGGCACAACAAGTATGTAGAGTAATCCACTGGCACATCTACAAAAGTCTCATTATCCCAGTTCCAGAAATATCGTGGAAACATTAACCAAAAGCAATCATTAAAAACAAGGACATAATGCTCATGTTCAGTCATGGCCAAATATATTGGCACCCTTGCACATTTTTCAAATAACTCACAATTTTCTCGAAAAATAAGTTGAAATTGACAAAAGTATTTGGTCTCCACAATTCATTATTTCACTGTTAATATTACAGAACCTTTATTTTTATTCAGAACTTAATATATCCTTTTAAATCAAAAAGCAAAAAAAAATGGCATTCACAAAGTTATTGACACCCCAGACTTAATATTTGGTAGCACAGCCTTTGGACAAAATAAATGCAGTCAAATGCTTCCTAGAACCATGAATGAGCTTCCTAAACCTCTCTAATGGCAGTTTGGACCACCCTTCTTGTGCAAACTGCTCCAGTTCTCCCAGATTTGAAGGGTGCCTTCTCCCAACTGCTGTTTTCAGATCTCCCCACAGGTGCTCAATGGGATTTAGATCTGTACTCATTGCTGGCCACTTCAAAACTGTCCAGCATTTTGTCTTTAACCATTCCTGGGTGCTTTTTGAAGTGTGTTTCGGGTCATTGTCCTGGTGCAAGACCCATGACCTTTGATGGAGACCCAGCTTTCTGACACTGGGTTCAACATTGCGCTCCAAAAATGCCTTGGTGATCTCCTGATTTCATGATGCATGCACACATTCAAGGTACCCAGTGCCAGAGGCAGCACAACAACCCCAAAACATCACTAAACCTCCTCCACGTTTGACTGTAGGGAAGGTGTTCTTTTCTTTGAAGGCTTCATTTTGTTTGTAAACATAGAGATGATGCGCTTTACCAAAAAGCAAAAATTTGGTCTCATTTGTCCACAGGACATTCTCCCAGAAGGATTTGGGCTTGTTCAGGTATGTTTTTGGAAAACTCCAGTCGGGCTTTACTATTCTGTCTATATCTGTCTATATATATATATATATATCTCTCTCTCTCTCTCTCTCTCTCTCTCTCTCTCTCTCTCTCTCTCTCTCTCTCTCTCTCTCTCTCTCTCTCTCTCGTTGAAACTGTCGTACCTTGTGTCTGAAGGTCAGCTTGAATCTGTGTGGCAGTTGATCGAGGTGCTTTATTTGAAATCAAGGTGCTGAAGAAATGGTGCATTATTTGAAAAAAGTGCAAGGGTGCCAATATTTTTGGCCACGACTGTATGACCTGTTGATGCCATCCAGCAGGAACATAGAAAACAAAGCACTGCGGCCGATCATAGTACTCATATCCAAAAAGGAAAATAAAGCATTGCAAATGGAGATTTCAGTACCCAGTGATTTTGGTCTACATAATGCAGAAATCAAGAAAATGACCAAATATCAAGATCTCAAGAATGAAGTGAAAAGATCCTGGAAGCAGAAGATTGCCAAAATTGTACCAGTGATAATTGGAGCAACAAAAATGATAAAGAAGAACCTCTACAGTTGGAGGCTGTCCAGGACTCAGTGACGATCATGAAAAGAGTCCTCTTAACAAAACTTTGAGAACAACACAACTTCACAACTTAGCTCATGGGTCATGACCCTTTTTTTTTTTTTTTTTTGTTGTATACTGAATCGAGGCTCGTGAAAGAGCTAACATTTACATTTACTTCACAAACAAATCAACCAGACAAACAAAATATATAAAAAGAGGGAGCGGAAAAACAAGATGGGGAGAGAAGGGGAAGCACACAAACACAACATTTGAGAGCAGGGAGATGTGTGGAAGGGAGAGGTCTTGGGGGGCGGAGGCGTGGGAAGGGGGGGGGAGGGAGAAGTATAAAACACAAGGACACCAAGGACTTCCAGGACAGAAGTTGGTATTTCAAAAAAGTGGAATTGGGGTGAAATTAACGGGGGTAGAAAAGATCAAGGTTTTGGATGGGGGAAGATAAGAGATGGTGGTGAACAGCTGTTTTAAAGACCTGGAGGGTGGAGTGGGATTGAAGAGAGTGAGGGAGTTTGTTCCAGAGGCAGGAGAAAAGAGGAATGAAGGAGTGAAGGTGAGCAGAGAGTCTTGATTTTGGCAGTTTGACCATAAGAGAGTTGCAGGCAGATCTTGTGCGACCTGTAGGAATATTTGCGGGACAGAGCCCAGAAAGAGCTGGGGGGGCAAGGCCAGAGAGGAGTCGGTAGAAGACGGAAAGACCACCAACCTGCCTGCGGTGAGTGAGTGAGAGGCCCTTGGAGTTAGCTTCATCGTGGGAGAATCCAATGATTCTGAATGCTTTGGTTTCAACAGCGTGAAGACGAGCTAGGTGTGAGGCAGGAGCACCAGCCCAGAGGGGAGAGCAGTATTCCATTGAGCTGCGGATGAAAGCCTTGTATGTGGTGAGGAGCTCAGGTGTGCCAAGGAAGGACTTCGCACGATGAAGGATGCCCAGTCGGCGACTGGCTTTGGAGGCCAGATTTGAAATGTGGTTTTCCCAGGAAAGATCATGGCAGATAGTGAGATCCAAAAGCTTGAGTGACAGAACTTCTTGGAGAGGATTATTCAGAAAGTGGATGGGAGGGTTGTCCAGTCGGTCTTTTCGGAGAGACATCGTAAGAGTGTGAGATTTGTCAGGATTGAAAGACATGTTCCACTTGTTTGCCCAGTCTGTGATTTTGTCAAGGTCTGCAGAGAGTGAGGAGGCTGCAGACTGCCGATCTGAGGGATGAAGAATGGAGCGACAGAGAGTAGAGTCGTCAGCAAAGAAATAGAGAGGATTTTCAAGAGAGTCAGAGAGATCATTGATGAAGACCAGAAAAAGCACAGGGCCCAGAACACTGCCTTGTGGAACTCCAGCCTGAACAGGAAGAGGAGATGAGAGAAACCCATTCAGGGCCACACGTTGACTACGACTAGAGAGGAAGTCCGCCAGCCATGCGTGGAGATTTCCATGGATACCATAAGAGGAGAGTTTGGTGAGCAGAGCGGGGTGCCAGACCGTATCGAAGGCACGTGATATGTCAAGGGAGACTGCTCTAATTTCCTGTTTGGCATTGAGGACCTCCATCCATTGTTGAGAAAGCAGAAGCAGCATGTCCAGAGTAGAGTGTCCAGGTCTGAAACCAAATTGATGATCAGAGATCAAGCCATTGGAGAAGAGGAAAGATTTCATATCTGAAGCAATGATGGATTCCATGACTTTGCTGATAATTGGGAGAAGGCTGATTGGTCTGTAGTTGCTGGGATCTGTTTTTGCACCTTTTTTGTGCAAAGCAGTGATGTTGGCAGATTTCCAAGCAGATTGAAGATGACCTTGAGCAAACGAGAGGGTGAAGAGAACAGAGAGAGGGAGTGAAAGAGCGGAAGAACAGGATTTTAGGACCTGTGGGCTGATGCCGTCAGGTCCAGTTGCAGAATCCGGTCGAGGGTTGACAGAAACTTTTCCACCTTGTCAGGAGGAAAGGACACAGAGTCCAGGAGCAGCTGGGTACGACTGGGTATGGTGGGTACAGAGAGGGATGGGTTTGGGACACAAGATTTAGAGGCAAACACAGAGTTGAGGCATTCAGCTTTTTCACGTGCGGAGTCAGCCGTGTGGCCATTTGAGGTGAGGGAGGGGATGGAGGGGGAACAAACACCAGAAACAGATTTGACCAGACGCCAACAGGATTTGGAAGAGGGAGACAGATAAGAGAGTTCGGTCCTGAGAACGGAGAGATATTGTTTCCTGGCTCTCCTGAGGGTGGACACACACTTGTTTCGGGCTTTGTGAAAGGAAATGAGATTTCCTTCCGTTGGATTTGCTTTCCAGGAGATGAAAGCAAGTTGTTTCTGGGCAATAGCCTCACCACAAGATTCCGTGTACCATGGATGGGAGGAAGGGTATGACAACAGAAGACGAGATGGGATAAATCTGTGCATGAGAGAGAGCAGTTTGCTTTGGAAGAATTCCCAGGAAGAATTTATGTCAGAGGCAGTAGCGATGGGAGACCAGTCCAGATGATTGATGGCTGCTTGAAGACCGTGCCAGTTGGCCTGAGTGAAATGCCAGACTCGTCGACGCTGAGGAGGCTCTCTGAGAATGGTCAGAGAGATGTCCACTTTAACAAGCACATGATCAGAAGAGCCGATTGGAGCAGAAGAAGAGCAGCAGACATTTTCAGGGAAGTTAGTCATAACCAAGTCCAGAAGAGAAGATGCTCCGTTGACTGAAATCCGGGTCGGGAAATTGACAGATTGTGTCAGTCCCAGTGAGTCACAGAAGTCCTTTGCTGAAGAGCCATGGCTGGTGAGAGAGGTACCCACACCCAGCCAACTGGCATGGTGACAGTTGAAATCACCACATATGAGGAAGAGAGAGTTGGGATGGGTAGATAGAAGTTGGTCCATATTCTCAGACAGCGAGATGTAGATGGAGTCATCACTGTTTGGTGGACGGTACAACATACATATGAACAAAAGGTGGGAGCGAAGGGGAAGCCGTAGCCAAAGGTATTCCTGGGGGTGAGGTGGAGAGAGGGCAGTGCAGGGCGAGTGAGGAAGAGAGTTTTTTATAAAGATAGCAACCCCACCTCCAGGACGAGGCTCAGGTCTATCATACCGGAGGAGGGAGTAACCTGGGAGAGATACCAAGGAATCAGAGACATCATGAAGGAGGAAAGTTTCTGTTAAGCAGATCACGTCTGGTTTGTCAGAAGCAACCTGTATGGAGAGATCAGACAAGTTTGAGCGAAGGGAAGACCCTTCACTGAAATGAAAGTGCAACACAACTTCACCTGGGAGGACTCCATTTAACCTGCTGATACCCAAATTATGGAGATAACAATCAATGACACACACACACACACACACACACACACACACACACACACACACACACACACACACACACACACACACACACACACACACACACACACACACACACACTCTGAGACCTGGTAGGTCTCCGTTCCATCTCCTGAATCCCACCCATGTGTGGAGATAGCAGCAAACAACAGCAATTTGCACGCACAAACACACAGACACACATATACCGTGAAACCTCAACATTCGCACATTCGACATTTGCGGCTCATAAAAGGTGACCTGCTTCTACATTTGTGGCCCTGTATTTCACATATTCTCAGTTTTTGCAGGTGCAAAAAACCCATTTCTCACCTGCCAAAGCATGCATCACAGCTCTGAAACAATCTTCAATGAGTTCTGCATAAAACCACCTCCAGCCACACAAACCATTTCCCACCAGCCACAAACAAAACACAGTTCAAAAACAATCATCTACTAACCACGAATAAAGAAGCTGTACGTGCGCATAAAATATCCACCACCACAATCCCCCATCACCACCCCCCACAAACAATGGTCATACTACCCACCCCTCCTCCATGACTACTTATGTGCAGAGTGTCCTGGGTTTCATTCTTTATTCTCGTGCCACTGCCTAGACCTGCTGTTATTCCTTATGCTCGTGGACTTTTTGCGCACTTTGTTTATCGTGGGTCTGAAGTGCATGAGTAGTGCAGGAGATGTGTCTGCTCCCAAGTGGCAGAAAAAATTAACGAGTTTGAGCCAGAAAGTGGAGCTGCTTGACCTACTATCAAAAGGTGTGAATGCAGCCTCTGTGGGCAGGCACTATGGCTTGAATGAGTGAACTGTGCGCTACAAAAGAAGAATGAGAAGGCGATTCACAAAAATGTCATGGCTATTGCAGTAACCAGTATCAAAGTAGTTATCCAGGTCAGGGATGTTCACATCGAAGCAATGGAGAAGGCATTAAATATGTGGATAGAGGACAATGCTCTGGAAAACATGCCTTTAAGCAGACCTTTGATTTGTGCAAAGGCAAAGCGAATGGACAATCACTTGGCTGGCATGGGTGGAGCTGAAAACACGAGTGATGCGGGTATGAGTGACCCAATCCATTTCAAGCTAACACGGGGTTTGACCACTTCAGGAAGCAGTACAGTCTCCACAATGTGAAGGTCACAGGCGAGCATGCCTCAGCCGTCCACGTGGCAGCTGTGACTTTCCCTGTTCAACTTGCACAGCTCATCAAGGAAAAGGGGTATGCACCTGCGCAGGTCTTCAATGCAGCTGAAACCAGCCTGTTCTGGAAGAAAATGCCCACGAGAATTTTCATCTCAAAGCAAGAGAGGACTGCATTGTGATTCAAGGCTGCCAAGGACCTGGTATCTCTTCTCCTCTGCGTCAATGCCAAAGGGAACTGTATGATCAAACCAAGGATGATGTACCATTCCCTCAAGGGCAAAAACAAGCAAAACTCTGCCCATATTTTGGAGGGCCAACAGAAAGGCGTGAGTAACAGCTGCCATATTCATGGATTAGTTCCACAACTATTTCGTCACTCAAGTGGAGAGGTACCTGGCAGACAAGAACCTCTCCTGGCCACCCCGTGGTGCTGAAAGTGGCTCAAACCAATGTTGAGGTCATCTTCTTACCACTCAACACCACCTCACTGATCCAACAACTCGACCAAGGGGTAATGTTGATGTTTAAAACTTATTACACCCACCACACCTTCCATCGCATTTTGCAGGCTATGCATCAGCACCATCAAAGACTCACTGGATGAGGCCTCCATCATCAACATTTGCTGGTAAAACCTATGGCCACAGGCAGTCAACGACTTCAGAGGCCTTTCTGACATCACGGAAGACAGGCGGAAAATTCCCGGGTTGACAGAGGAGACGGGAGGGGGAAGGCATACGATGGCACGCAGCATGAGGAATTTGAGGAGCGCATTGCCTCACATGGTGAGGAGCTGACTGAGGAGTTGGAGGCAATCATTAAGGTTCTGAGGAAGAGGAGGGCAGTGAAGAGGAGGAAGAGGTGGTGAGACCCAACCTGACCATCAAGTTCCTGGCTGAGGTGCTGCAGAATATGCTGTTGTGCTGCGGATGAAAGACTTGTAAATGGTGAGTAACTCAGTAGTGCCAAGGAAGGACTTTGCACGATGGAGGATGTCAAGTTGGCGACTGGCTTTGGAGGTCAGCTTGGAAATGTGGTTTTCCCAGGAAAGATCATGGCAAATAGTGAGACCCAAAAGCTTGAGTGACAGAACTTATTTGAAAGGATTGTTGAGAGAGAAGATGGGAGGAAGGATTTTCCAGGCGGTCTTTTTGGAGAGACATAGTGAGAGTGTGAGATTTGTCAGGATTGAAAGGCATGTTCCACTTGTTTGACCAGTTTGTGATTTCTTCCAGGTCTGTAGAGAGTGAAGAAGTTGCTGCCTGCTGATTTGAGGGGCAGTCGATGGAGTGGCAGAGAGTGGGGTCATGAGCAAAAAGATAAAGAGGATTTTCCAGAGAGTCAGAGAGATCATTGATGAAGATGAGAAAAAGCACAGGGCCCAGAACACTGCCTTGAAGCCTGGACAAGAAGAGGAGATGAGAATTTCTTTTAGAGCTACACGTTGACGACACCAGGAGAGGAAGTCCGTGAGACATGCGTGGAGGTTACCATGGATACCATAGGAGGAGAGTTTGGTAAGCAAAGCGGGGTGCCAGACCATTTCAAAGGCACATGATATGTCAAGAGTGACAGCACTAATTTCCTGTTTGGCATTGAGGACCTCCATCCATTGTTGAGACAGCAGAAGCAGCATGTCCAGAGTAGTGGCCTGTTCTGAGCCCAAATTGATGGTCCGAGATCAACCCTCCGGAGAAGAGGAATGATTTGATATCAGAAGCGATAATGCATTCCATGACCTTGCTGATGATTGGGAGCAGGCTGATTGGTCTGTAGTTGCAAGGATATGTTTTTGCACACTTTTTGTGGAAAGCGGTGATGTTCGCTGATTTCCAAACAGATGGCAGATGACCTTGAGCAAAAGAAAGGGTGAAGAGAACAGAGAGAGGGTATTATGGAGCGGCAAAGCAAGATTTTAGGACCCGTGGGCCGATTCCATTTTGTTATTTCTAAGCATTTTAAATGAAACTGTAATCATGTACATTCGTGCTTGTAAAAAATTAAAATCTTGCCTTACGAATCACGAACCACCAGCAACCGATCCTCCTTTTTCCCATTAAAACAATGACCAAACATTCTTGCAGATTCGACATTCAAGGCATATTTCAGGAACGTATCCCCCATGAATGTGAGGGTCTTACTGTACACACAAAAAACTTATACATATGCATGCACGCACACACACACCATATATACACCCACACATGAAGGTGGATACTTTGAGACCTGGGAGGGCTTTGCTCTACCTTCTGAGAGACCCATATATGGAGATAACAACCAACGACACAGACACACAAGCAAACAGGGTCGTTGCAATAGTATCGCAACCCTTTTGGGGCGAGACTAATCATAATCTATCTATAATTCCAGTAATCTCTGTGTGTGTGTGTGTTTGTCTGTGTGTCTGTGACCGCTGTTTCTCGACAACCACGGGTCCGATATACTTTAAACTTGCCAGGTATATTGCTGGGGACCCGAGGATGTGCCTTTTCAAGGTTTCATATTAATCGGAGAAGTAGTTACCGAGCTATGGCGATTTCTTTACCAAACTCCGCAAGCCGTTCGCTTTGGACCAAACCATTTCATGTAAATAGAGGGGGGGGGGATTGTCACCGTACTCGCAAGCCGTTCGCTTTGGACCAAACCATTTCATGTAAATAGAGGGGGGGGGGATTGTCACCGTACTCGCAAGCCGTTCGCTTTGGCTTTGCGAATCGACCAAACCATTTCATGTAAATAGAGGGGGGGGATTGCCACCGTACTCGCAAGCCGTTCGCTTTGGCTTTGCGAATGGACCAAACCATTTCATGTAAATAGAGGGGGGGGATATAATTTTAGATATATATATAGTACGGGCATGCCCTAGTAATAATAATTAATAATACTAGGACGTGCCCGTACGTGGGTGCCCGTACGTGCGTGCAAAAAAACATGCGTGCAAACAACAACAAAAAAAAAACTTTGAAACCACGTGGCAGTAACGACCACAGAACCCCCCCCCCCCCCTCTATTTACATGAATGGTTTGGTCCATTCGCAACGACCACAGAACCCCCCCCCCCCCCCCCTCTATTTACATGAAATGGTTTGGTCCAAAGCGAACGGCTTGCGGAGTTTGGTAAAGAAATCGCCATAGCTCGGTAACTACTTGTCCGATTAATATGAAACCTTGAAAAGGCACATCCTCGGGTCCCCAGCAATATACCTGGCAAGTTTAAAGTATATCGGACCCGTGGTTGTCGAGAAACAGCGGTCACAGACAAACACACAAACACACAAACACACAAACACACAGACACACAGACACACAGAGATTACTGGAATTATAGATAGATATCGATGACCCCAGGGCCATATGTCATGTTTGCAAATACTAATACTTTATATGCAGCATAATGCTTTGAAAACTTTTAGGCTGAACTTTATTGCTGAAGTGTGCACCACATGAAGCCAATCGGTGAATCAAAGAGGTTGTAAGACTGCCTATGCACCTGTAATATTTGAAATGTAGTGTGCATGGCTTTGATTGGAGAAACTACCACATAATCAGGAAAAAGAGATGGAAGAAGATGTAGAAAAAAAGTTCCTTTTAATTTATTATGTGCCAGGCCTAATTGGTTATATTTCGAAGGTCTTGTCTCATGATGCTGGGACATTTTTGGTTCATATCCCTGCAGATACAGTAGCATATTGATTTGACAATTCTCTCCCTATATATATATGCAAATTAATGTAACAAGGCACACATCTTGTAATGCCCTGCATGTACTATGTGTATAAATTGCTCCTTCATGGATCTGAAGCTTATATCACAAGGTTACAGCTTTTACGCTCAGGCAGAATTGGCAAGGTATACAAAAAGTATCAAGTACAAGATGTTACATGATCACATGTGCAGGTTTCCTTCTATGGGGTTAAATCTTGGCTAATCAAAGGAAATAAATTTAATTATTTTGCTGTTATGATGTATTTTGAGGAATCTGGAATGATCATCTGCTATTCTCAACATGATACAGAAGAGAAGAGGGGAGTAAATACAGAAGAGAGGGGTAAATGCTACAGAAGAGGGGTGTAAATCAAAAAATGTCTGAAGCTCAACGTGTTGTTGCCGGAGAGGTTCATCTCCACTACTCCAAAATGTTATCCGATGGCTTCTATCCAGGCAACCAAGATCTGAGGAAGGAACGACCGAGATCTAAGGTGGATCTTTGTCTCTCTATATTTGTCTGATGGCCCTAAAAATGAGTGTTGAAGGTGGGATAAGTGAGCTGCACTTGCATTTTCACTAGATACAGTATTGTGTGAAATAGGAAACCACTCTTATCGTGCATGTTATCATCATCATACTAAAATATGCAATTTGGCGTCTATCTGTCTGTCTGACCACGATACATTCAGTCATTACTTATCCAATATGAGGAAGAGTACCTGTCCCAAGTGATGTGAAAAGCTAGCAAAAGTATCCCCTCCTCTATCTCCCTCCCATTCTCCCATTCTCCCCTTCCCCTCCCCCCCCCCCCCCCCCCTGCCACTCTCTCTCTCTCTCCCCCACTACCCTGTCCCTCCTCTCACTCCCCCACTCTTCTTCACCCACCCCCCTACTCCTCTCCCTCACCCACTCTCTCTCCTGCTCTCTCCTGCACTCCCTTGTCTCCCCCACACCCTCCCTCCCCACTCCCCTGCATCTCCCCCACTTCCCTCTCACAGTACTTTTTGAGCGAATCCGTCCAGAACTTTTTGAGACATCGTGCTATATATCATGTTTCGCCCCATCTCTCAATGGTGAAGAATCACTAAAAAATTCTCGTATCTGGATCTGTATTCAGGTCTTTACCAAAACTGAATGGATTCATTCTTGTCATACAAGCAAACTCTCCACCAAATTTAAACCAAATCTGTCAATAACTTTTTGAGATATCCTGCACAGGGGTGAAACCAGACAGGGGTGAAAACATTACCTCCATCCATTGCAGATGGCAGAGGTAAATATGGTTGTGGCGAAGGGAGGGGGAGGGGGAGGGGGTTTCACGTGCACCCAGTGAACCCCCCCCTGGATCCACCCCTGGAGTACAACATCTAAACTAGATGGTGTTCATAGAATAATTACCCTGTGCAGTCAACTTGGTGCGAGCCAGTTCTTCTGTTTTTGAACGGTTTTTTAAATCCAATATGGCTGTCAGACCACGTGAGCAATACAACACAACAACAACATGCATTTTAAGGCCATTTTCCCTGCTAGAGCGGGGGTTAGCCTTGGTTATGACCCCATGACAATCTTCTCCATTTTGCCCTATTTTCTGCATCTCTCCTTGTTAACCCACTTGCCCGCATTTCTTCTTCGACCATCTTTAGCCAAGTCTTTCTCGGTCTTCCCTGTCCTCTACTTCCTTCTACATTCATTTCCATCACTCTTCTCAACCAGTCACTTTCATCCTTCCTCAACACATGACCAAACCATCTCAACCTGTTCCTCTTCACAGAGGAATTAGCAATGACAATGCAATGACATGATCAATGCCAATGATTTCACATAAGCAATGACATCATAAATTTACATTATCTAATATAATTGTTGCGTAGATCATGCTCAAGAAATTTCAAACTGATCAGACAAAGCGTTGTTTCTGTCGAACGATGACGTCAAAATTAAGGCACCAATAATGTCATCGTTAACACTTATTCGCCATGCGGAGTTCTTTACAATGAGCCACGTTTCAATTTCCTCCATGGAGCGGTTTCAGAGATAAAGAGGTCCTAGGTTTTTCCAAGATGGCGTCCATACCACGTGACCTATGATGTCATAATTATCACTAAAATTATACAGGCAGATGCGCTCCCAGGGTGAAAAGACAAATAATAATTGCAGAGAAAAAAAATTCATACTGATCGGATCAAGCGTTGTACTTGTTGACTAATAACGTCATAATTAAGGCACCGATGACATCATCAACACATTTTATTCCCCATGGGGAGTACTTGACAATGAGCCATGTTTCAATTTTTTTCCATGGAGTGGTTTTGAAGATACTAGGGCATGCCCGTACTATATATATATCTAAAATTATATCCCCCCCCCTATTTACATGAAATGGTTTGGTCCATGTTACGTTTTTCCAAGATGGTGTCCGTACCACATGACCCATGACGTCATAATTAGGAATAAAAAAATTACACAGGCTAAGACGCTCATGTTAAAATTTCGTGTCAATCAGACCAACGTTTGCTGAGAAAATTAATTTTAAAAATTCAGTCACGCACATACGCAGTCGATCGCCTAACCTTGCTTTTTGCTGCGCAAGCGCAGGGAAAAATGCAGTGCGTTGTAGGATATATCATACAATATTGAACATGTATTTTTTGTTGTGAATAACAATTATTTCGATAGAAGATTGTAAAATTTTCAGCCGTAATACATTAGCTTGTTTTCAAAACGTTTTCTGGAAACTTTTAGAAACACACACCGCCATAGCAGCAAAATAAGCTTGGGCTTTAACACGTGTGTGTTGCAACACACTAGACTGCTTGAGAATAACTAAGCTGATGACTCGCCAAACACTTGAACTTACTAACAATCTCTTACTGTGCCTCACTCATCAAGAGTTGTTAGGTACATTCACAGCAGGCCATGTTGTTCATCATCTTGCATTTCATACAAGTTGGAAGTCATCCTCATGCTGAATTAAACACCATCTACAATGGTGAACATCCCATAGATCGGAAAACCGCTTTTCAGTTTACTACATTTCCACTCCTAAGCTGGAGTAAATTTTTACTGGAATTATTTTCGAAGTGCAGGTTATACGTATAAATTGGTATTTTCCTGAGAATTCTATCAGAAAATTGCCCTGCATATTATACAAGATACCGGATTAAAAGACATGAGTTACGGTATATTCATAAATTGGAGAGAAAGGAGATTCATATCAAAAGATGAGATGGAAAGAATAATTAAATGATAAAAACAATAAACATATCCATGGTGCGTTCAAAATGTTCTTCGAATGAGAGACGTTAATAAGGAAACATTTTCTTCATAATTATGTCTAATTATACATTGAATAACAAAAAGTTGGCATTTTTTGGACAATTTATGAGTCGTTAATAATTCAGAGAACATTTTGAACACCTCACAGTAGACAAAAAAAAAACCCATCTGCCACCATTCTGGAAATAGTTATCAGTTGAGATGTAAATGTGCCAAGCAATAGTCATGCCAACTTGAGGAGGATGGCAAGGGATGATGTCCGTGAGGTCTCCAAGCCAAAACCTTATTTTAAAGGAATCAATTACACATGGCAAAAAAACCCTAGAATTCCTCCACTTCATCTCTAGCTACAGCACACCATCCCATAATGCATGGGGAAACACCCAGCAACCTCTTAAGACGAAGTACAAAAAACACCAAAACAATGTTAGTTCACAATAGATTATAGCACAAAAATTATTACCCTTTGAAATCGTCTGGAATGGACTTGAGCTCAAGTGGTGAAGCACAAGCCAGTGACGATTGGTGCTTGAGATGGTGTTTCATGGTAGACAGCCAATATATAGCCAAACGGCCACAGTATTACTTGAGGGTTGATGAAAATGGCCTCAAACTACCAGAATTCCCTACCATATATGCCACTTGTCACTGCTGTTGAAAAGAAGGGCTATTGGTTTCACTCTGGTTGACAAAGAGTGAAAAATGAAATAGCGATCTCAAACTTGTTGAGTAAACACAATCTTGAAAGTTCTCATCACCATCATGACACAAGTGCAGGCAGCATTGCTGGAATGACCTGAAACCAATTCTTTCAATCATCCATAGTAATTAGAAGAGGAAGAAGTTCAAAGAGTGGCAGAAGGCGAAGGGTACGGGAGCCGAAACAGCAGAGCATGAAAGTTATAAGGCAGCCAGGAAGGCTGCAAAGAAAGAGGTAGCAAAGGCGCAGGAGGCATGTAGGAAAATGTTCGGAGAACGCTTGGATTCGGAAGAGGGTCAGAAAGCAGTATTCAGGATTGCAAAGCAGATAGCGAAAGAGAGGTGTGATGTGATGGGGGTGAGTTGCTTGAAGGATGAAGTGGGACAAATCGTTGTCGACCCAGATGGAATTAAAGGAAGATGGAAAAGATATATGGAAATGCTGTTGAATACAGAGAATGAATGGGATGGCAACATAGAGAGTAACCCAGTTTTAGGACCGGCAGAGAAGATAACTGAGAAGGAAGTTGAGGAAGCGATAAAAGCAATGAAGAGTGGAAAAGCGGGAGGGCCGACGGGAGTTGTGGGAGATATGTTGAAGGCAGCAGGAAGTTGGGGTGTGAAGAGAATGACAGAGATCTGTAATCTGGTGGTGAAAGAAGGCCGCATTCCAGTGGATTGGGAACTGAGTACCCTCGTCCCTCTATACAAGGGGAAAGGTG
The DNA here is from genome assembly GCF_964187855.1 of Myxine glutinosa. Taxonomy (NCBI): domain Eukaryota; kingdom Metazoa; phylum Chordata; class Myxini; order Myxiniformes; family Myxinidae; genus Myxine; species Myxine glutinosa. The sequence goes on from NC_136270.1 coordinate 98,401,009, forward strand.
ACCCTCTGGAGTGTAGCTCGTACCGAGCGATAAAGTTATTGGAGCATGGAATGAAGGTATTGGAAAGGGTGTTGGAGAGGAGGATAAGGAAGAAAGTGAAGATCGACGAAATGCAGTTTGGATTTATGCCAGGAAGAGGAACGACAGATGCGCTTTTCATTGTGAGGCAGTTGCAGGAGAAGTACATGGATAAGAGGAAGAAGTTGTTTTTTTGGGTTTGTTGATCTGGAGAAAGCATTCGATAGGGTTCCACGCAAAGTATTGACATGGGCATTGAGGAAGTTAGGAGTGGAGGAATGGTTGATCAGAGTAGTGATGGCAATGTACAAAAGAGCACGCACAGCTGTAAGGACGAAGGACGGGAACAGTGGTGAGTTTGAGGTGAAGGTGGGAGTGCATCAGGGGTCGGTACTAAGTCCACTACTATTTGTAGCTGTGATGGAGGTGCTGGCTCAGACCGTAAAGGAGGGTTTACCGTGGGAGTTGTTGTATGCAGATGATCTGGTGTTGATTGCGGAAAGTATGGATGGACTGAAGGAAAAGATGAACAAGTGGAAGGAATGTATGGAGACAAAACGTCTGAAGGTGAATATCGGAAAGACAAAGGTGATGGCAAGTGGTAAAGCATGTGGTGAGGTGGAAAGAACTGGGAAGTGGCCGTGTGCTGTGTGCAGGAAGGGTGTCAGAGTGAACTCCATTCAATGTACAATGTGTGCTGAGTGGGTTCATCAAAAATGTAGTGGTCTGAGAGCGTCATTAACCAGTGTGGCAGCTACATTCAAATGTAAGGTGTGCACAGAGGGAGCTGCAGATGGAGGAAATGTTGAGTTGGATCTTGGAGACGGCGTGAAGCTGGAAGGTGTGAAAATATTTTGCTACCTCGGAGACATGCTGAATGGAGAAGGTGGATCAGACTCGGCAACGGTTGCTCGAGTGAGATGTGCATGGAAGAAGTTTCGGGAACTGAGTGGCGTGCTGATGAGGAGGAGAGTGTCGCTGAAGCTGAAGGGAAAGGTGTATGCTGCATGTGTGAGAAGTGTTATGATTTATGGGAGCGAGACATGGGTAATGAACGTAGAGCAGCAACGAAGGCTGGAAAGGGTGGAAATGCGAATGGTTCGATGGATGTGCGGAGTATCGTTGAGAGAGAGGAAGACAAATGATGAATTGCGAAAGATGATGGGAATATTGCCTGTGATTGATGCTGTGAAGAGGAACAGGTTGAGATGGTTTGGTCATGTATTGAGGAAGGATGAAAGTGACTGGTTGAGAAGAGCGATGGAAGTTAATGTAGAAGGAAGTAGAGGACGGGGAAGACCGAGAAAGACTTGGCTAAAGATGGTGGAAGAAGAAATGCGGGCAAGGGGGTTAACAAGGAGAGATGCAGAAAATAGGGCAAAATGGAGAAGATCGTCATGGGGACCGCAAGGCTAACCCCCGCTCTAGCAGGGAACATGGCCTTAAAATGCATGTTGTTGTGTTGTTGTATCCATAGTAATTGAAAAGGTGGCAGGATACCTCCACAGTGTGATTTCCTTTTGAGGTCTAGTTCTGGGTTTGAGCTCGTTCTACCTAATTGAAAACTGTTGTCTGGCTTTGTGTCACCAAATTCCATTGTGTTGTGCAAAGTTAGTTTTTAATTGGAATTTCTGCCCAAAAAAAATTTTTTTTGCAAGAATATCCCTGAATAAATTCCAAATTCCTTATGCGTGTCATCATTAAAAGTTGACCATCTTGCCCTCATTTACAGTCTTCTCTGATTTCTAACTGCCATGGCGTCTATCCTCATGAAAGTCTATGAATGCTGAAAACTAACAAGGTAGATCAGATCAAAGTTATTTTGGGATCCGTGGCATATAAAAGGAAAGAATGCTGTTTTGCTAGCTTTTTTGATTTCCCCTTCTCCACCAAGCTTCACCAAACATCTACTATTTGTCTTACGTTGTAACCCCCACACCCCCCCCCCCCCCAAAAACAAACAAAAAAAACTTTTATTTCCCTTTCTCCTCGTGTGCTATTGCCTCTGCCCACGTGCGCTGTCTCACCCCGCCCCCATTTTCCCCTTGCCTTCCACCTTTTGCCCTGTTCAAGTGACTCGTGGTCGTCGCTCTAGGCTTCCTCTCCCCATTGGTATTTTTGTGAATATAAGATTGTTCTTCACAGTTCTGTTTAAATATGTTTCAACTATCCCCTTCAGTGTTTTATTCAGTGGTTTATTACAACACGCTGTTTTTCTTCTTATTTAAAAGGCTCCTTTCAATTTCCTCTTCAACTCATTCCATTTCAAAAAAATATTCAATCTCTTATGATTCCAAATCACTCCATGCTCTAAATTCTCATTCATTCCATCCCTCCTCCATCGTTCTTAAACGAATCACTAACTTGAAAATCACAACAAACCCAATTTGTTATATATGTTCATCTTTCAGGAATCATCCACTTTCTAAACTCCCCCCTTGCCCCTCCACTTCAAATCTCCCCCCCAACCATCCCTCCCAAATTCTCCCTCTTCCCACCTCCTTCTGAAAGCTGCCTCCTCCCCACTTCCTCTCCCTCCTATGTCATACCCCCACCTCCCCCAACCTTCTACTTTCCTCTGCCCCCCTCAAACAAACTCTCACTGTGCCTCATTCCATCACCATCAAACCTTTCGTCCTCCTCATCCTTCCCTTTCTTGTAACTCTTCTGTAATCTCTGACACACTATCAACTGCTCTTCCTACATCCCCCTCTCACCCTTCATCTGACCCTACCCCTCCCCTCCCCTGTCCTGCACCCGATGCTCCCCCTCTCTCCTCACTAACGGTATGGACCTCAAACATCCGGGGCCTTCGCTCAAACCTGATTGATCTCTCCATTCAGGTTGCTTCTGAAAATCCAGACTTGATCTGCTTAGCATAAACTTTCCTCCTTCAAGATGTCTCTGATTCCTTAATATCTCTTCCTGGTTACTCTCTCCTCCGGTACGATAGACCTGATCCTCGTCATGGTGGTGGGGCGGCTATCTTTATCAAAAACTCTCTTCCCCACTCTCCTTGCACTGCCCTCTCTCCTCCTCACCCCCAGGAGTACCTCTGGCTACGGCTTCCTCTCCCCTCCCACCTTTTGTTCATATGTGTTCTGTACCGTCCTCCAAACAGTGATGACTCCATTTACATTTCTCTGTCGGACAACATGGACCAACTTCTATCAACTCATCCAAACTCTCTCTTCCTCATATGTGGCGACTTCAACTGTCATCATGCCAGCTGGCTGGGTGTGGGTTCATCTCTCACCAGCCATGGCACCTCAGCAAAGGACTTCTGCGACTCATTGGGACTGACACAATCTGTCAATTTCCCGACCCGGATCTCAGTCAATGGAGTATCTTCTCTTCTGGACTTGGTTATGACTAACTTCCCTGCAAATGTCTGCTGCTCTTCTTCTGCTCCAATCGGTTCTTCTGATCATGTGCTTGTTAAAGTGGACATCTCACTGGCCATTCTCAGAGAGCCTCCTCAGCGCCGACGAGTCTGGTATTTCACTCAGGCCGACTGGCGCGGTCTGCAAGCAGCCATCAATCAACTGGACTGGTCTCCCATCTCTAATGCCTCTGACATCAATTCTTCCTGGGAATTCTTCCAAAGCAAACTGCTCTCTCTCATGCACAGATTTATCCCATCTCGTCTTCAGTTGGCTTACCCTTCCTCCCGTCCATGGTACATTGAATCTTGTGGTGAGGCAGTTGCCCTGAAACAACTTGCTTTTGCATCTTGGAAGGCAAATCCAACTGAAGGCAATCTCAGTTCCTTCCACCAAGCTCGAAACAAGTGTGTTTCTCCCCTCAGGAGTGCCAGGAAGCACTATCTCTCCACACTCAAGATTGAACTCTCAAACCTGTCTCCTTCCTCCAAATCCTGGTGGCGTCTGGTCAAATCTGTTTCTGGTGTTTGTTCCCCCTCCATCCCCTCCCTTACCTCAAATGGCTACACAGTTGACACCGCACGTGACAAAGCCGAATGCCTCAACTCTGTGTTTGCCTCAAAATCTTGTGTCCCAAACCCATCTCTCTCTGTTCCCACCTTTCCCAGTCGAACCCAACTGCTCCTGGACTCTGTGTCCTTCTCTCCTGACAAGGTGGAGAAGCTTTTATCAAACCTCGACTCTGATTCTGCAAGTGGACCAGATGGCATCAGCCCTCGGGTCCTAAAATCCTGCTCTGCCGCTCTATCTCACCCTCTCTCTGTTCTTTTCACCCTCTCTTTTGCTCAAGGTCATCTGCCAGCATCTTGGAAATCAGCAAACATTACCGCTTTACACAAAAAAGGTGCAAAAACAGATCCTTGCAACTACAGACCAATCAGCCTGCTCCCAATTATCAGCAAAGTCATGGAATCCATCATTGCTTCAGATATCAAATCCTTCCTCTTCTCCAATGGCTTTATCTCTGATCATCAATTTGGATACAGACCAGGTCATTCTACTCTGGACATGTTGCTTCTGCTGTCTCAACAATGGATGGAGGTCCTCAATGCCAAACAGGAAATCAGAGCTGTCTCACTTGACATATCATGTGCCTTCGATACTGTCTGAAACCCTGCTCTGCTCACCAAACTCACCTGCTATGGTATTCAGGGAAATCTCCACTCATGGCTTGCGGATTTCCTCTCTGGTCGTAGGCAACGTGTGGCCCTGAATGGATTTCTCTCATCTTCCCTTCCTGTTCTGGCTGGAGTTCCCCAAGGTAGTGTTCTGGGCCCTGTGCTATTTCTGGTCTTCATCAATGACCTCTCCGACTCTCTGGAAAATCCTCTCTATCTCTTTGCTGATGACTCCACTATCTGCCGCTCCATTCCTCATCCCTCAGATCGGCAGTCTGCAGCCTCCTCACTCTCTGCAGACCTGGACAAAATCACAGACTGGTCAAACAAGTGGAACATGTCTTTCAATCCTGACAAATCTCACACTCTTACAATGTCTCTCCGAAAGGACCGACTGGACAACCCTCCCATCTACTTTCTCAACAATCCTCTCCAAGAAGTTCTGTCGCTCAAGCTTTTGGGTCTCACTATCTGCCATGATCTTTCTTGGGAAAACCACATTTCCAAGCTGGCCTCCAAAGCCAGTCACCGACTGGGCATCCTCCGTCGTGCGAAGTCCTTCCTTGGCACACCTGAGCTCCTCACCACATACAAGGCTTTCATCCGCAGCTCAATGGAATACTGTTCCCCCCTCTGGGCTGGTGCTCCTGCCTCACACCTTGCTCGGCTTCACGCTGTTGAGGCCAAAGCTTTCAGAATCATTGGAATCTCCTGCGATGTAGTCAACTCTGAGGGCCTTTCACTCACTCACCGCAGGCAGGTTGGTGGTCTTTCTGTCTTCTACCGACTCCTCTCCGGCCTTGCTCCCCCAGCTCTCTCTGTGCTCTGTCCCCCCAATATTCCTTCAGGTCGCACAAGATCTGCCAGCAACCCTATTATGGTTAAACTGCCAAAGTCTAGGCTCTCTGCTCACCTTCACTCTTTCGTTCCCCTTTTCTCCCGCCTCTGGAACAAACTCCCCCACTCCCTTCAATCCCACTCCTCCCTCCAGGTCTTTAAAACAGCTGTTCACCACCATCTCTTATCTTCCCCCATCGAAAACCTTGATCTTTTCTACCCCCAGTAATTCACCCCAGAGCCCTTGCAGTGTTCATATGTTTTATTCCTCTCCCACCTCCCCCCAAGTCCTCCCGATGTCCCTGCTCTCAAATGTTGTGTTTGTGTCCTTCCCCCTCTCTCCCCATCTTGTCTGCCGCTCCCCTTGTTTTTTGTGGTTTGTGTGTCGGTTTGTGTTTTTGTGTGATTATTGTTAGCTCTTTGACGAGCCTCGATCTTGTATCCAAAAAAAATAAATAAAATAAATGCCGCACAACACATATGATACCACCACAACATGGATAGTTTTAACCATAGAAGAGAAGTTGAAAGATATTGGCGATTTCATGCATATTATAGTTTTCTCATGTGTAGAAAAGTGCCAGGATGGTTTGAATCGAATAATTTTGAGGAGAAAATGTTTTTACCTTAGCCTCTGACGTTGGATGGATGTTATGTTTTCAACCCTCTTTGAGTGTCTATTTTTCTGTTTGTCTGTGAGAACGATATCTCAAAATGTTGTGGATGGGTTTGGACAAAAATTGGTGGAAAGGTTGTGTGTGTGTGACAATGACGAATTGATTAGATTTTGGTAAGGTTTTGGTCTGGATACGATAATTTTTAAATGATTCTTTTCCATTGAGAGGTAGGTATTACATGTTCCTGCCTGACCCCCTGGTCACGGTGTAGCTCCGGATCCCGAGAGGAGCCACGGCAGAAAAATATGTTATTCTGTGTTAGAAATCAACAGTGAAACCACACCAATGATTTTAAACGAACAAATGTTGTATTAAAAATCACACACAAGAATAACGGTACAACCAATAGCAATCCAGAGTGCACTCTATATATCTTATGATGGTACCATCAACTAAAGTCAGATAACTCACTGCGCTCCAAGCGAGTGAAAAAGGACACTCATCAATGTCTCTACAACTCAAAGGTGATCCTCTTCTGCGAGTAGTGATGAGACGATGAGGCGAGTAATGAGGCGTGGGCAAAGCGTAGACAGTCACGTGGTCCAAACCAAAGGTAAACTGGCAGCGGGATGGGAAGTCCCAAAGGCCCCCTCCAGACATACACGTTCACAGTTCAATCAGCGAACCACAACGTAATCCTCAAACGCCGCGTTGGCACACACACATCCCCGATAGACGATAGGATGGTGAGAAAAGCTGACGCGGAGCAAAAACCTTTTTCGGTGAGCGAAGCGCGAGGGTCAAAATGGCCGACGGCTCTTACTTGAGGCGAAGCGACCAAGCGAGGATTCTTCAGAATCTCAACGCCTAAACCTGACTACGCAGGTTTCTCAATCCCAGTGATAATACCTATCGCAGGATGTCCTTTCAAGGAACTCAAAATTCCCTCGCGACCTTCATTAGACAACGCTCGCTACAGAGCTCGACGTCACGAGTCTTGTCCGACTTTTCTCGCCATGCCTCTTCCTCTTCCCCTTTTTTCCCCTCGTCGTCTTCCGGTTCGGTTTCCTGTATCATTTAAAGTTAACCTTTTTAACTTTTGAAAACTGTTCGTGAATACGAAACCTTTTGAAGATAATAATAGTACATGATATCAGAAATATGTCAAGTGGAGGAAAACCCCCACAACGGAAGTGACGAATCCGTAACAGTAGGGCCAAAAACGATATGTAGCACGATATCTCAAAAGTTATGGATGGATTCGGACGAAACTTGGTGGACAGGTTGGGTGTGTAACAAGACCACCGAATTGATTTTTGGGGTTTTCACCGAATTAATTTCATTTCAGAGAAGATCCGGCTCTGGATACAACAACAACCACAACAGGCATTTTAAGGCCATTTTCCCTGCCAGAGCGGGGATTAGCCTTGCGGTCCCCATGACAATCTTCTCCATTTTGCCCGATTTTCTCCATCTCCCCTTGTTAACCCCCATGCCCGCATTTCTTCTTCCACCAGTCTTCAGCCAAGTTTTTCTCAGTCTTCTCCATCCTCTACTTCCTTCTACATTCATTTCCATCACTCTTCTCAACCAGTCACTTTCCTCCTTCCTCAACACATGACCAAACCATCTCAGCCTGTTTCTCTTCACAGCATCCATCACAGGCTCTATTCCCATCATCTTTCGCAATTCATCATTTGTCTTCCTCCCTCTCAACGATACTCGATACATCCACCGAACCATTCGCATTTCCACCCTTTCCAGCCTTTGTTGCTGCGCTACGTTCATTACCCATGTCTCGCTCCCATAAATCATAACACCTCTCACACATGCAGCATACACCTTTCCCTTCAGCTTCATCGACACTCCCCTCCTCGTCAGCATGCCACTCAGTTCCTGAAACTTCTTCCATGCACATCTCACTCGAGCAACCGTTGCCGAGTCTGATCCACCTTCTCCATTCAGCACGTCTCCGAGGTAGCAAAATGTTTTCACACCTTCCAGCTTCATACAGTCTCCAAAATCCAACTCAAAATTTCCTCCATTTGCAGCTCCCTCTGTGCACACCTTACACTTGAATGTAGCTGCCACACTGGTTAATGACCCTCTCAAACCACTAGATTTGTGATGAACAGCGCACATTGTACATTGAATGGAGTTCACTCCGACACCCTTGCTGCACACAGCACACGACCACTTCCAAGTTCTTTCCACCTCACCACATGCTTTACCACTTGCCATCACATTCGTCTTTCCGATATTCACCTTCAGACGTTTTGTTTCTACCTCCATACATTCCTTCCACTTGTTCATCTTCTCCTTCAGTCCATCCATACTATCTGCAATCAACACCAGATCATCTGCATACAACAACTCCCACGGCAAACCCTCCTTTACGTTCCGAGCCAGCACCTCCATCACAGCTACAAATAGTAGCGGACTTAGTACCGACCCCTGATGCACTCCCACCTTCACCTCAAACTCACCACTGTTCCCATCCTTCGTCCTTACAGCTGAACGCGCTCTTTCGTACATTGCCATCACTACTCTGATCAACCATTCCTCCACTCCTAACTTCCTCAATGCCGATGTCACTACTTCGCGTGGAACCCTATCGAATGCTTTCTCCAGATCTACAAACCCAAAGAAACAACTTCTTCCTCCTCTCCATGTACTTCTCCTGCAACTGCCTCACAATAAAAAGCGTGTCTGTCATTCCTCTTCTTGGCATAAATCCAAACGGCGTTTTGTCGATCTTCACTTTCTTGCTTATCCTCCTCTCCAACATCCTTTCCAATACCTTCATTCCATGCTCCAATAACTTTATCGCACGGGACGAGCCACAGTCCAGAGGGTCACCTTTCTCCTTGTATAGAGGGACGATGGTACTCAGTTCCCAATCCACTGGAATGCGGCCTTCTTTCACCACCAGATCACAGATCTCTGTCATTCTCTTCACACCCCAACTTCCTGCTGCCTTCAACATGCCTCCCACAACTCCCGTCGGCCCTCCCGCTTTTCTTCTCTTCATTGCTTTTATCGCTTCCCCAACTTCCTTCTCAGTTAACTTCTCTGCCGGGCCTAAAACTGGGTTACTCTCCATGTTGCCATCCCATTCATTGTCTGCATTCAACAGCATTCCCATATATCTCTTCATCTTCCTTTAATTCCATCTAAGTCCAAAACAATTTGTCCCACTTCAACCTTCAAGCAACTCACCCCCATCACATCGCACCTCTCTTTCGCTATCTGCTTTGCAATCCTGAATACCGCTCTCTGACCCTCTTCCGAATCCAAAGCGTTCACCAAACATTTTCCGACATGCCTCCTGCACCTTTGCCACCTCTTTCTTTGCAGCCTTCTTACTTTCATGCTCTGGATAAATTTTCATGGGATCTGGATACTATAATTATTTGAATGATTATTCACCATTGAGAAATAGGGCCACAAAAACGATGTGTTTACATATAGTCACGTGAAAAAGTAAGTACACCCCATGTAAAGTTTTGACTTTTTCAACATATTTCAACATACAGCTAATTGATCTTCATTTCAACAATATTGATAGATAAAGGTGATAAAACATAACAAATATCATGAAACATTTACATTTTGTCGTCCATTGTATTATTGAAATAAACATAAATGCAAATTTCACATGTGGAAAAAGTAAGTACACCCTTGGCTCGAATAGGTGGTATTGCCCCCTTTGGAAGAAACAACCTCAAGGAGGCGTTTCTTATAACTGTCTACCAGTCTCTGACATTGACTGGGAGAAATTTTTGCCCACTCCTCCATGCAGAATTCTTTCAGCAGTGCGATGTTTGAGGGGTTTCTTGCATGCACAGCTCGTTTCAAATCCCCCCACAACATCACGATGGGATTTATATCCGGGCTTTGACTTGGCCATTCCAGAACCCTCCATTTCTTTCTTTTCAGCCATTCCTTGGTGGATTTACTGGTATGTTTAGGGTCATTGTCATGTTGCAAGGTCCACCTTCGGGTGAACTTCAACGTTCCGACAGATGGCCTCACATTTTCCTCAAGCACCCTCTGGTACAATGAAGAATTCATAGTGGATTCTATGATGATGAGCTACCCAGGCTCTGATGCAGCAAAGCTGCCCCAAACCATAATATTTCCACCACCATGCTTTACAGTTGGTATCAGGTTCTTGTGGTGAAATGCTGTCTTTGGTTTTCACCAAACATGTCTTCTGGTACTGTGGCCAAATAGCTCTACCTTTGACTCATTTGTCCAGAGCACATTGTTCCAGAAGTGCTGGTATTTGCCTCGGTGTTCATTGGCAAACTTTAGTCTTGCCCTGATGTTCTTTCTGGACAGCAAAGGTTTCCTCCTGGCACACCTCCCATGTCGATCAAATTTGGGCAGCCTCTTTATAATGGTGGACTCGTGCACTTTGACATCAACCGTGGCAAGAGCTACCTGTAGGTCCTGTGATGACATTCTGGGGTTCTTCGAGACTTCTTTCAGCATCTTGTGGTCTGCTCTCGGGCTGAACTTGCTGGGGCGGCCTGGCCTGAACAAGTTGGCAGTTGTTTGGAATCTTCTCCACTTGTACATGATCTTCCGGACAGTCGAATGATTGATTTCAAATTGTTTGGAGATCTTTTTAAATCCCTTCCCAGACTCGTAGGCATCTATAACCTTCTTTCTGAAGGCCGCAGAGAGCTCTTTTGATCTCAGCATGGTGACGCCGCACACTTCAACAACAAAGAGTAAACCAAACTAAATGTCTGAGGTTAAAATGACAGGTTCCTCCAAGATCCTCTCCAATGATGTTCTAATCATTCGCACCTGAGCTGGTGCACCTGATTCTAATTTTAGGTATTTGAAGTAGTGATAAATGTCGGGGTGTACCTACTTTTTCCACATGTGAAATTTGCATTTATGTTTATTTAAATTATACAATGGACAACAAAATGTAAACGTTTCATGATATTTGTTATATTATATCACCTTTATCTATCAATATTGTTGAAATGAAGATCAAATAGCTGTATGTTGAAATATGTTGAAATAGTCAAAACTTCACATGGGGTGCACTTACTTTTTCACGTGACTGTGTATATATGCAAATCTATACCTATACACGTATATCTACACATGTATATCTATACATATATATAAAATCATATATCTATACATATATTAGTGCTGTAATATATGTATAGATGTATTTGTATCGATATAATGAGGGTAATATGTATGTTAGTGCTGTGCCGATATCATTATCACTATCAGAACCGGCAATCGGAACAAGCAGATATCGGCAATTTTTGGTAATCTGCAGATTACAATCACTGTACAGTTCCAATGACCGATTATACTTATAGTTGTACAGTCTTGTAGACTATACAGTACAAGACTGTACAACTATAATCGGTCATTGGAACTGTACAGTTATTGTAATCTGCAGATTACCAAAAATGGCCGATATCTGCTTGTTCCGATTGCTGGTTCTGATAATGATATCGGCACAGCACTAACATACAATATACATAATACCCTCATTATATCTATATAAAACCCCCAAACCTCGAGTAGCTTTCACCCTTGTTTAGAGCGAATTTCAATAAACAAATTGAAGAAAACAAAGTTGCACCTTTTGCTTTGGAAACAGCTGCGAGCAAAAAGAAAACCACGCCGATTCCTACTGTACCAAACGAAACACGATGCCGCTTCTTGACGTCAGACGTTCCAGGCGTGCATCAAATTGTCAGTTAAATTAATTTATTTCACATTTCAAACGTGAACTCACAGTATTCTGGCTGCCCGAGGGAAATGAGGCACATTTTACCTGCAGTTTGTAAAATTACTGCTTCATTCGTTCGACCATATGCTGTGACGTCATCTCACGTGATTTCGCCTCTTCAATGGTTCCCAGTTCCCTCGAGGTATTTTTTAATTATTTTATTGTGTCGGTATTTTCCTGTATCTGTTTGTTTCATTCATTTTGCCGGATCGTCAGTCCTTCTACCCCATGTATAAATCCTTCGACCTCGTTCACGTTCCCCATCTCTCCCGCCAGTCTGACGTCGCTGTCTTCAGCCCGAAAAGGCGCCATTTCCTCACCCATCGCTTTCCCATCTCACGTTTGATTCCCCGCTCATCGCGTCCATTCATGTGCCATCACTTGCATTTCGCCGCTGATTCTCTCATCAACTCCATTCGTGATTTGAACGGGACCATAAAGAGCCTCATGTCGAGCGGTGCTGGCGGATACCCTGTGGTACAACTACAAGTACAAGTTCCGTGGATACCGAATTTACCTTGTTTTGGTTCTTCTTGAAGTTGAACTTGAAGCGCGATGCTGCGCGCGCTAATGCTTACGCAAGGAGCAAGTGGACAACGCGGTTCATAAAAGAGTCTTTATTGAAAGTACTGTTACGGATTTATGTGAATTTATGTGAATTACTATTCAGGTCATTGCTTATTAATGTTTATTCGATTAAAGGTTGTTGTGATTAAAGGGTCAGGAGCCCTTCTGGGGAAAAGGAGACCGGAAACGGAAGAAGAAAAGACACGAGGTCCGGGAGAAGCGGCGATCTTCTTCCTCTTCCTCACCGAGCTCCGACGCGAGCGGTATCGATATTGAGCAGCGTGGGGGACGCTGCGTTTGAAAGCCCGTCTGGCGAAAGGAGTTACCGGCGCGGGGTAATTACCCATTTACATGTCAAGTTGCCGTGGGTTCGGGCACGGAACCAAGCGTCCGGCACAGTTCGCCTCACCGTCTACAAGGATGCGTACGGGTCGCACCTTGGGCCTCGCGCGCTGTGCAAGCCGCGCGTTGCTTTGCTTGGCAAGGAGGTGTGCGCTGCAGCCGTTGTTCCCGGTACGTGACGTGCACGTTTGGGAGCACGTCAGCCAGGGGTTCGTTCAACCGCCCGTGTGCGGAGAAGCCGACCTTCACCTTGGTCTGGAGGGGCCCAGAGACATTGTGAGGGACAGCGACCATTGATGGGTGGTGAGTGGGGAAAGGGGGGAAATATATCAGATGGCCATCTGAGTAATATTGTTGATTGATTGTTGAGTGTGGTTGATTGATTGGGAATATATAATCCATTAATCCGGATCCTTGGTGTGGGGGTTTCTTATTGACTTGAATTGTTGTGTCTTTCATATTGATTGCGTTACGAAAGCGTCTAAATCAGAGATCTTTCTGGCGGGGTCCTCCCACGGTCCGGGGGTCACCATGACCAGGTAGTTACCGGGAGGACCACGTAACAGAATTGGGGGCTCGTCCAATTGAATTCCGGGATATAAAATTGTACAACATAATAAAATAATAATTTTTATTAATTAAAATTTATTAATTAATTATTAATTGGTAAATTTTTGAGAAATTGTGGTAAAGTCTTGAGTGAAGGTTAACAGGTGTTAACGATAGTCACCATGGCGTTTGTTGCACAGAACTTTGCGGTAACACCTAGTAAGGCACAGTTCCGAGCGTTACTAAAAGCGGACCTCTTGAAATTGGCCAAACATTTTAACTTGGAGGTCCGAACTAATTTGAGGAAGGCAGAGTTGCAGACCACGGTGATACAGTCTATGGTCGGATTAGGAACATGGGACGAGTTAGCCTGGCAGTGGCTACCCGAAGAACCAGAAGACGTTGAGCTCCGGAAACTGGAGTTGCAATTACGGAGCCAGGAACGGATCAAAGAAGAGGAAAGGAAAGCAGAAGAGAGGAGAGAAGAGAAACAAGCAGAGGAAAGGAGAGTGGAACGAGAACTCCAGGAAAGGTTAAAAGAAGAAGAAAGGAAAGCAGAAAAGGAAAGAGCAGAAGAAGAAAGGAAAGCAGAAAAGGAAAGAGCAGAAGAAGAAAGGAAAGCAGAAGAGAGGAGAGAAGAGAAACAAGCAGAGGAAAGGAGAGTGGAACGAGAACTCCAGGAAAGGTTCAAAGAAGAAGAAAGGAAAGCAGAAAAGGAAAGAGCAGAAGAAGAAAGGAAAGCAGAAGAGAGGAGAGAAGAGAAACAAGCAGAGGAAAGGAGAGTGGAACGAGAACTCCAGGAAAGGTTAGTAGAAGAAGAAAGGAAAGCAGAAAAGGAAAGAGCAGAAGAAGAAAGGAAAGCAGAAGAGAGGAGAGAAGAGAAACAAGCAGAGGAAAGGAGAGTGGAACGAGAACTCCAGGAAAGGTTAGAAGGGAGAAAAGCAGAGGAGAGGAGAGCGGCCAGGGAACTCGAAGCAGAGGAGAGAAAAGCCGAAAGGGTGTTGAAGGAACGTGATCTGGCGCTTCAGCAAGAGATTAAATTCAAGGAGCTGGAGTTAATGAGAGAACGGGGAGAGGTACCACCCTTGCTGACGGGGTCGACACCTAGCCAGAACACCTGGGAGATGGGCAGACATGTGAGGCTGGTTCCACCCTTCAGTGAAAAGGAAGTCACTCAATTTTTTCCACACTTTGAGAAAGTGGCTCGACAGTTAAACTGGCCGGAGGAGGCCTGGACCATACTAGTGCAAAGTGTGCTGGTGGGTAAAGCTCAAGATATTTATTCGGCGCTACCAATGGACCAATGTGCAGATTATGAGGTATTGAAGAAGCACATCCTCAAAGCCTATGAGTTGGTTCCGGAAGCTTACCGGCAAAAATTCAGGAATGCCAGGAAGAGGGAGAGTGAGACCCATGTGGAGTTTGCTAGAGTGAAAGAAAACATGTTTGATCGGTGGTGTGAGTCAAAAGGAGTCGGGAACGACTTCGAAGCATTGCGTGACCTGATGCTGGTGGAGGAATTTCAACAGTGTGTCCACGAGGACATCAAAGTGTACCTGCAGGAAAAGAAAGTACCAAAGTTGTGGGACGCAGCCACCACGGCAGATGATTATGCCTTAACACACCGGATAGGGGTCCACACACCTAGCTCCTCGCCTAGACTTCAGCAGGGGAGTTATGGAACACCCGGTGCGGAGAACGACAATACATGGCGGCGGCCTCGAGAGGATTATGGGGACAACGCGGATACCCCAACTGTTCGAAATCAGAGGGCTACGGGCCCAAGACAAACTTATTTCCCGGGGGGCCCGAGGCAGACCACAAGTTTTTCCTCCGGGCCTACTTGCGCCTTTTGCAAGAAACCTGGACACTTGATGTCCAGTTGTTACCTTATGAAAAGGGACAACCCAGAGCGGAGTCCGACTATTACAACTCCGAATGCGATGGCTAGCGTAAGAAATTGCCCACAGAAGAGTTACCAACCATTTATTTATGAGGGGTTTGTCTCACTCGAGGGAGACTTGACTAACCCAAGACCTGTTAGGGTATTGAAGGACACAGGAGCCCATCAATCTTCAATGCTTGAAGGCATTTTGCCATTGTCAAAGAGTACCGCAACTGGTGATAGTGTTCAGTTACAAGGGATCAGTGGCTGTGTTAGGGCCCCACTTCATGTCATCCAGTTGGAATCCGATTTGGTGTCAGGACCGGTCACCGTCGGTTTACAAGCCACGCTTCCTGTAGAGGGAGTATCTGTGATTATCGGGAATGATTTGGCCGGGGGGCAAATTTATGGTAACCCGAGGGTGGGTAAAGAGCCCCGCAGGGGAAATAACACCACCCCAGCTCGGGATGGCGACAAAAGTTCCAAGTTATTTGTAGGGGGACTGAACTTCAACACAGAGGAAGAAGTTCTGACCTCTGTCTTCAACAGATATGGGCCGCTGGTGGAAGTGCGGGTGGTAAAAGACAGGGAAACGCAACGGTCAAGAGGGTTTGGCTTTGTCACGTTTGCAAGCACAAGAGACGCCAGGGAGGCAGAGAAGAATTGGAATGGTAAGGAGTTGGAGGGTCGGACCATAACAGTAGGGAAGGCATTTCGTAGGCGTCGAGAGGGCTACAGAAGAGGACAACTTGGCGGTAGTTTTGGGGTTGGCAGCAGCCGATATTACTATGGAGGCTCCCAGAGTTACGGCACCTCCCGAAAGAATGAATGTCAGAGCACTGGCCGAGAAGGAGACCGCCAGTCAGGTAACGGCTGGGACAAGGGGTCCCACCGTAACTGTTAGGACTGGAGAAGTTGAAGCACTATATACGGGGGAGCCGCCGAGCCGGGGCTCCTACACGGACTAACCGTGAACGCCACGTTCTTAAAGGCGTCCAGGTAATGAACTTTCCTGCACAGACTAACCGTGAACTCCACGTTCTTAAAGGCGTCCATGTAATGAACTTTCCTTCCCGGACTAACCGTGAACTCCACATTCCTTAAGGCGTCCATGTAGGGAATACTCAGCTGGGCCTCCCGAAAAAGTGCTATCGAGAGGTTTAACTTTGGGGCTTTGGTCACCACCTCTTAACCGTCATTCAAGAGAAACTAGAAGTGGTTGACGCTTGGTCCAGAGTGAATTAATCTCGGGGTTTTGTGAAATTTTGTTGCTTTATTTTTAAGTGATAATTGTGCCCGGGGGGAACTGATGATTTGGGGGTGTGAGTTATCTGGTTTGTTTATCAAAGTTGGCCAGCAAAGAAAGTTTTCGCTGGGTTCAAACTTTCTTTCTTGAAGGGGGGGAGTGTTACGGATTTATGTGAATTTATGTGAATTACTATTCAGGTCATTGCTTATTAATGTTTATTCGATTAAAGGTTGTTGTGATTAAAGGGTCAGGAGCCCTTCTGGGGAAAAGGAGACCGGAAACGGAAGAAGAAAAGACACGAGGTCCGGGAGAAGCGGCGATCTTCTTCCTCTTCCTCGCCGACCTCCGACGCGAGCGGTATCGATATTGAGCAGCGTGGGGGACGCTGCGTTTGAAAGCCCGTCTGGCGAAAGGAGTTACCGGCGCGGGGTAATTACCCATTTACACGTCAAGTTGCCGTGGGTTCGGGCACGGAACCAAGCGTCCGGCACAGTTCGCCTCACCGTCTACAAGGACGCGTACGGGTCGCACCTTGGGCCTCGCGCGCTGTGCAAGCCGTGCGTTGCTTTGCCCGCTTTGCTTGGCAAGGAGGTGTGCGCTGCAGCCGTTGTTCCCGGAACGTGACGTGCACGTTTGGGAGCACGTCAGCCAGGGGTTCGTTCAACCGCCCGTGTGCGGAGAAGCCGACCTTCACCTTGGTCTGGAGGGGCCCAGAGACATTGTGAGGGACAGCGACCATTGATGGGTCGTGAGTGGGGAAAGGGGGGAAATATATGAGATGGCCATCTGAGTAATATTGTTGATTGATTGTTGAGTGTGGTTGATTGATTGGGAATATATAATCCATTAATCTGGATCCTTGGTGTGGGGGTTTCTTATTGACTTAAATTGTTGTGTCTTTCATATTGAATGCGTTACGAAAGCGTCTAAATCAGAGATCTTTCTGGCGGGGTCCTCCCACGGTCCGGGGGTCACCAAGACCAGGTAGTTACCGGGAGGACCACGTAACAGTACTCAGACTGCAGCACTGAGCTGCTCCGGGCTGCGCTCCCCGTGTATATCTTGAGGCCACGCCTCTCTCTTGGGCGTGGCTGCCGCCCACTTGGTGCGCGGAATGATGTCACCACGCCAGTGGGCTTTCGTGTCCGCCACACGCGCCCCCCCAGAATTCCCGCGCACCTGGAGGGCCAGTTTGCGGGGCAAACGGATGACCGGGCCGAAGCGCCCCCTGGCGATCGGCGGCGTCCGGGGTGCAGGGATGCCAGGTGGGATGCCTCTGGCTGCCCCTGGGATGGGTGCAGGACCGGGGGGGCGGCGGGGCTGGGCGGTGCCGGGGGTCCGCCCGCAGGGGGGCGGCCCCGACGCGGGGGTCGGGCCACTGGCGGTGGATGGTCCACGTCGAGGTGGGCCGGCTTGAGGCGGTCTACAGAATCGCGGTCAGGAGTACCGCCGATGTCCAGGGTGAAGTGCTTCGCCCCGGACTCCAGCACGCGGAAAGGCCCGTCGTACGGGGGCCGCAGTGGTGTCCGGTGGGAATCGTGGCGGACGAAGACGTACTCCGCCGTGCGAAGCTCCCGGGCGACGTGCGTCGGTGGGTGCCCGTGGCATGCCGTTGGCACCGGGGCGAACCTCTGGGCGGTCTCTTGCAGAGCGGAGCGCTGCTGTGCCGCGGACCATGGTGCCGTGGAGTCGGGGAGGAACTCGGCCGGCACCCGCAGCGGTTGCCCGAAGACCAACTCCGCCGCGGATGCGCGCAGGTCCTCCTTGGGCGCCGTCCGGAGGCCCAGCAGGACCCAGGGCAGCCTGTCGACCCAGCCGCCGTCGCGGAGGGTGGCCCGGAGCGTGGCCTTCAATGAGCGGTGAAATCGCTCACACAGGCCGTTAGCCTGGGGGTGGTAGGCCGTGGTTCGGTGCAGCCGGACCCCGAGCCCCTGCGCGACCGCCCCCCATAGCTCCGAGGTGAACTGGGGGCCGCGGTCGGACGAGATGTCTGAGAGGGCGCCGAACCGGGCGACCCAGGTGGCGATGAAAGCCTGCGCGACGTCCGCTGCCGTCGTCGACGCCAAGGGCACGGCCTCCGGCCACCGGGTGGTGCGGTCCACCATGGTGAGGACGTGGGTGAAACCCCGCGAGGGAGGCAGAGGTCCCACCAGGTCCACGTGGACATGGTCAAACCGGCGTTCCGGCACCGTGAATGGGGCCAACGGGGCCTGGGTGTGCCGGTGCACCTTGGCGCGCTGGCACGCGAGGCACGTCCTGGCCCAGCCGCGGACGGCCTTCCGGAGGCCATGCCAGACGAACTTGTCGGCGATCAACCTTTGGGAGGCCCTCGCGCCCGGGTGGGACAGGCCGTGGATGGCGTCAAACACCTGGCGCTGCCAGCCCGCGGGCACGATGGGGCGAGGCCGCCCGAGGGAGACGTCGCACAAGAGGGCCGCGCCCGCGCCATCGAACGGCACCTCGGTGACGCGGAGGCCCGTGACGGCGGTCCGCAAGGCCTGGACGTCGGGGTCAGCGGCCTGGTCCGCTGCCATCCGGGCATCGTCGATGCCGAGGTGGACTGCGTGGGCGACGGCCCGGGAAAGGCAATCCGCCACCGGGTTGTCCTTCCCCGCGACGTGCCGGATGTCCGTCGTGTACTCGGACACGTCCGAGAGGTGACGCTGCTGCCGGGCCGACCACGGCTCGGTGACCTTGCCCATCGCGAAGATCAGCGGCTTGTGGTCGACGAAGGCCGTGAACGCACGGCCCTCGAGCAGATGGCGGAAGTGCCTGACCGCCAAGTGAAGCCCGAGCAACTCGCGGTCGAAGTTACTGTAACGGCGTTCGGGCGGGCGAAGCTGCCGGCTCAAGAACGCCAGCGGTTGCCAAGCTCCACGCACCCATTGCTCGTGCACCGCGCCCACCGCGTAGTCCGAGGCGTCGGTGGTGAGGGCGATCGGTGCATCGGGCGCCGGGTGCGCGAGCATGGTGGCGTTAGCCAAGGCGAGCTTCGCGCCCGTGAACGCCGTGTCCCACTGCTCGGTCCAGGTAACGTCGCCTTTGCCCGGCTTACCTCGGAGAGCTTCGTGCAGGGGGCGCAGGAGCTGGGCGATACGGGGCAGGAACCGATGGTAAAAGTTCACCATGCCCAGGAACTCCTGCAGCCCTCTGATCGTGCGGGGGCGCGGAAACCCCTTCACCGCCTCCACCTTGGCCGGCAGGGGGACGGCTCCGTGCCTGGTGACACGGTGCCCCAGAAAATCGATTACGGCGACGCCGAACCGGCACTTTGCGGGGTTCACAATCAGGCCATGCTGGCCCAGGCGTTCGAAGAGCGTGCGGAGGTGGCGTAGGTGCTCTTCGCGGGACGCGCTGGTGACGAGGATATCGTCCAGGTAGACGTAGACAAAATCCAAGTCGCGCAGGACGCTGTCCATCAGTCGCTGGAACGCCTGAGCCGCATTCTTCAGACTGAAGGGCATCCGCAGGAACTCGAAGAGTCCGAATGGCGTGATGACCGCCGTCTTTGGGACGTCCTCCGGCCTGACGGGGCCTGATGGTAGCCGCGTATGAGGTCCACCTTCGAGAAGAAGGACATGCCCGCCAAACTGGCGGAAAAGTCCTGAATGTGGGGGACGGGGTAGCGGTCGGGAGTGGTGGCGTCATTGAGACGGCGATAGTCCCCGCACGGTCGCCATCCCCCGCCGGGCTTCGGCACGATGTGCAGCGGCGACGCCCAAGCCCTCTCCGAGCGCCAAACAATGCCGAGTCGCTCCAGGGTAGCGAACCACACTTTTGCCACCGCCAGCTTCGTCGGCTCGAGGCGGCGTGCCCGGGCGTAGACCGGTGGCCCGACGGTGGGGATGTGATGGGCCACCCCGTGCTTGACGGCCCCCGCCGAGAAGGTGGGCCGCGTGAGGGCCGGGAAGCCGGCGAGGAGGCGGGTGAATTCGTCCGCTGCCGGAAGCGTACAGATCAACGTGGCCGGAACCGAACCGTTCGGCAAGCCGCTCGGCGAGCTGCTCGTTGAGCTGCTCGACGAGTTGGGCAGCGTACAAGCGAGCGAGCTGAACGTCTCGGCCTGGACAAGACGTCTGCGCTTTACGTCGACCAGGAGCCCATTAGCGCACAGGAAGTCCGCGCCAAGCAGTGCCATGGGCACGTCGGCGGTGACGAACGTCCATCGGAAAACCTGCCCTCCGAACCGCAGAGAGAGGCAGCGTTTTCCGTACGTACGGATGGGCGTCCCGTTCGCGGCAAGCAGCGCGGGGCCCCCGCCCGCGGCGTGCTTGTCTGACGTACCGGCAGGAACAACTCACACCTGCGCTCCCGTGTCGCACAGGTAACGGCGCCCGGATAAGGTGTCCGTTATGAACAGCAGGCTGCTCGAACGGCCGGCGCTCATCGCCACTATTGAGCGCCGGCCCGGGCATTTCCCGACCTGTTGAAGGAGCATGGCGGATGACACTGCTGAGCCTCGTGGCCGAACTTGGCGTGGAACCAGCACCAGGTGGTGGAGCTGGAGGAGCGCGGCTGGCTCCGCCAGGCCGGTGGAGTTGGCGGTTTTCCCTGCAGTGGCGGTTTTCGTCGCGGCGGTGGGCGGGGTGTGGCGGCGGTCACGAGGAGCGTATCAGCATGCTGCGTATGCTGTGTAAGCTGATGCTGTGGATCAGCATCATCAGCAGCATCAGCCTCGAGGTCCGTGACGGCCGCACCGACTCTCGCCCGCGTATCCGAAGCCGCAAAGTACCTGTCCGCCTCGGCTGCCAATGCTCGGGGTTCTGTTAGCACGGTCCCGGCCAACGCGAGGCGAACCTGCGCTGGAAGTTGGCGACGGAAAAGCGCCCGGAATAGAGAACCGGGGGCTTCGTCGCCCAACAGTGACAGCATATGGTCCATTCGGACCGACGGGCGCGTGTCGCCGAGCTCGGGGAGATCCAGGAGGCGGTCGGCCCGTGCGTCGTCCGTGAGGCCGAACGTGGCTAGGAGTAGCCGCTTGAGTGCCTCGTACTTGTGGCCGTCTGGTGGGTGGCGAAGGACGGACACAACTCGAGTGGCCGTGCCGGGTCCGAGGGAGGCGACGACGTGGCAGTAGTGCGTGTCGTCGCCGGTGAGGCGCCGAAGCTGAAATTGGGCTTCGGCTTGGACGAACCAGACTTCGGCCTGGGCCTCCCAAAATTTGGGAAGTTTAATCGACATTGCGTTGTTGTTTGCCATTGCAATGGCGTCGTGTTCGGAAGGATCGCTACGGCAGATCCAACGTCGAGGTCACCACATGAAGCGCGATGCTGCGCGCGCTAATGCTTACGCAAGGAGCAAGCGGATAACGCGGTTCATAAAAGAGTCTTTATTGAAAGTACTCAAACTGCAGCACTGAGCTGCTCCGGGCTGCGCGCCCCGTGTATATCTTGAGGCCACGCCTCTCTCTCGGGCGTGGCCGCCGCCCACTTGGTGCGCGGAATGATGTCACCACGCCAGTGGGCTTTCGTGTCAGCCACATTCTCACATTTACCTTACTAGGGCATGCCCGTACTATATCTATATCTAAAATTATATCCCCCCCCTCTATTTACATGAAATGGTTTGGTCCAAAGCGAACGGCTTGCGAGTACGGTGACAATCCCCCCCCCCCCCCCCCTCTATTTACATGAAATGGTTTGGTCCAAAGCGAACGGCTTGCGGAGTTTGGTAAAGAAATCGCCATAGCGTGCACAAACGCGCAGGAAAGCGAAAGAATCGCAAATTAGTTTTAATTAGTTTTAAAACATAGTTTAACGCCAACATAGTTTGCCAACGTGAAATAAATGAATACGCTCTCAAATGTGCCGTCCGAGGCAGAGTCTGTTCACACGTGTTCACACGAGGCAGGCACACGTGATAGCTCGCTGCTCTCTGATTGGTTGAATCGTTTTTTGGACATAGCTCGGTAACTACTTGTCCGATTAATATGAAACCTTGAAAAGGCACATCCTCGGGTCCCCAGCAATATACCTGGCAAGTTTAAAGTATATCGGACCCGTGGTTGTCGAGAAACAGCGGTCACAGACATACAAACATACAAACATACACACAGAGATTACTGGAATTATAGATAGATGAAATCACCAGACCAGGTGATTCTAGATAATCGGAATCGGTAGTATAATCGGCAGATTTCTTTTTTCTCTCATCGGTAATGGAGTCAAATTAACTAATCTGCACTGCACTAATATATATATATTTCACAGATTGATTTTTCCCACTAGATTGACTTTGCATTGTATCAAACAAAATAAGCGTAGGCCCTTCCAATTTCCCCAAACATCTCCGCTCTCCAAAGTTCCTTTCAAAAGGGGAGTTGTTTTCAATCCCGCAGGCCGCCATTGCCCATGTGCTTTGAGTCGGAGAAGAAAGGCGTGTCTCCACCTCGTCATAAGGGGGGAGGAGTGAGCCAGCCCTAACAGCCAATCAGCACCGCGGTGAGCGACCCGGTAGGCGTGCCCTCGGAGCCGGCGGCTTGATTTCGCCCGAGGTGATAAAAGCGACTGTAAGGGACTGCTTTACTAGAGGCCTTAGGAGATGACCTGGGAGGAGCAAAGAGGCGGCACCAAGAGGAGCGGTGAGATGCGAAACGCTCCAAGCCAAAGAGGAGAGGTACTCGGCAAGGAAACCAGCTTTGGAGAGACGCGCTGAAAGGAGGGAGACGGCTCCACCACAAGAAGAGGAGCAGGTGTGCCGAACCAGCGCGTGACGTCTACCGCAGCGGATACACGACGGAGGGTTTTCCCGCCAAAACCGCGAGGAATTGCGAGCTGCTGCCTCCCGACTTTGCCTCCCTCTCAAGCAATCCACCTCAAGCCCTACCTGCCTGCATTATCCCCTGTGTAAGTGTGAACGTCCTGTCCTGCTCGTTGTCTTGGGGTTAAGTAAAAATGAATAGTGTAAGTTAACGATTCGCTGTGTTACTGCTTCTTCCATCCATTGCTTGTGTGTGTATAATAAATCTGTTCTTCCTCCGTATTCTTCTTCTTCTTCTTTTTCATTCTCTTTCGGTCGCTTTAGAGGTTTCCCGATTGAATATCTGTGGGGCGATCTGGTCAACGTCGGGTGGAATCGGGTTCTAATCGGGGAGTAACTGTTCGGACGCGGTTAAATACACCACCGCTCGGTCAATATAACATCTAAAGCCGCGTCTGTAACAATTGGTTGTCAGGAGTTGGATTCGGACCTGGGACTAAATTTGTTAGGCCCAAATTTTGGAACACCAATTGTACTATTAGAGTAACAATTGGTGTCGAGGAGTGAAATCGTACCCGAAATCGGACCCGAAGCGCGCTTAACGCGCTCAAAATTTGGAGCTGCTGGAAATTTGTGTTGTTTTAAAGCAAAACCCGAATTTTGAGATCGCGCCATGGACAATCAAGGCGATCGGATGTCGGTGGGAGAGATAGACAGGGTGGAATCGACCCAGGACCTAGGGGAAATGTATGTGGATGAAAGGGAGGAGGAGAGCAATGAGGAGGCGGTTGAGGGGGTATCAGGCGCACCAAATGGCGTCCTCGCGCACGTGGGTGTAGCGGCACCAAATTTTGCCGCGCCCGCTACCACAGCAGCGCCGCTGGTGGATTTGAACCTTTTTATGATGCAAATGAAGGCCCTTATGGAAAAGAATAGTGAGCAATTGGGAGACCAAATTAGAGGTTTGAAAAGCAGTATGGGAGAAATGGGGGGCCAAATGGGAGAGATGGGGGGCCAAATGGGGGTAATGAGGGACGAAGTGAGGGGTACCGGTGAGGAGTTAGACAAGAAATTTGGGAAGTTAGACAATAATTTTGAGGAGTTAGACAAGAAATTTGGGAAGTTAGACAATAATTTTGAGGGGTTAGACAACGGGATAAAAGAGGTAAAGAATGGGTTAACGGGGGTGGAAAACAGAATGGCTGCCCAGGAGAATCAGTTAAAGGGGGTAAAAAATGGGTTAATGGGGTTAGAAAATAGGATGGAGGACAAATTGCGGGAAATAGGGGAACAATCTGCCAGGGAAATCAAACAAATGGGAGAGCAGATAGAGGAGGTGAAAATCGGGGTAGAAACCAAACTGGATGCTCAGAGGGATGAATTGGGACAGATGAGGGAGGCATCTACAAAAGAGATGGAGGAAATACGACGAGGGGTAAGTGAGGAGGTTTCGGGGCTACGCGAGGAGGTAAAGCGAGGTGAGAAGCGTATGGAGAAAGAGGTGAGAAATAATACGGCTAAGTTACAAGGGGGAATAGAAGATCTGACGGAGGAGGTGGAACAGCTGACGGAGGGACAAACGAAGTTAGTGGAGCAGGTTCAAAGGAACACTGCAGTACTCGGAGGGTTAAAGGCGACACAAAAAGAAATTAAAAATGACTTGATAGCGACACAGAGGCAATGTCAGATGGTACGTGAGGAACTGACAATGAGGGTGGACGAGGTGACAGAGATAATGGAGACGAAGGACCGAGAGGTGAGGATGCACATAGAGACGGTCACGGTAGCCCTAGAGGACGAACTTGAGGAGACGCACCAAGAAATAAAAGAGGTTAAACAAAAACTAGAGGAAGTGGAAGAAGAGGTGAGTGAAATTAAGAAGGGACGGACAGAAACTAAGAGAGAAATCCAGGAGGAGGTAATGGAATATGTACAAGGTCTGTGTTCAAATCATGATGAGGTGCTCACTAACCAAATAAAAAGTTTGCAGGTGGCAGAGGAGGTGCGACGACGAAGTACGGAGGTGAGTGGCAATGTATATGATGTGAGGAAAGCTTCAGTCGGCTTGGGGGTTGCTTTGGATCCGGGTGTTCGTGAAAGGCCGTTGGTGAAGTGTGCGACAGGTCTGGTGTGCGAAAAAAGAGGTGTGCGAGAATGTCCGACCATGGGGTGTGTGAGGAAAAAGTGCACGCCAAGGAGTGAGTGTGCCGTCAAGAGTGAGTTGGTCGAAGCGCGTGTGCGAGGGGGTACATGGAAGCGCGGTGTGGTGAGTGTTACGGAGGAAGTAACGAAAAAGTGTGCGCGAGAGAGGTGTGTAATGGACGGGTGCATGAGGAAAGAGTGCGCTGCCGAGAGGAATGGTGAGTGCGTTGTCAAGAGTGGAGGTGAGAGTAGTGAGAGTGAAACGGAGCGTGAGTTGGTTGTGACAGGTGAGCGAGGATGCACACCTGGAATGGTAGAGCGTGAGTGGGAATGCATGCTGGAATTGGTAGTGAGGCACGTGGTTGGGTGTGCGGGTGAGAGCACACCTGTGATTGTCACAAAGGAGGTGACCGAGGAGGGGGCGCGAAGAGGTGTGTTGGTGAGGTGTGCGAGCGACGAATGTGTGCCAAGGTGTTCGGTGGTCAGGTGTGTGACCAAGTCGGTGAGCGGAATGAGTGTACCGAGGTGTGTAAGGAAAGGTACGACGAGGAGCATGGAAACGGCTGCATGTATGAGCAAGAAAGGGGTAGCGTATGCTTGTAAGCATCCAGGTGAGGCGTCGACGGTAACCAGGTTAGAGGTTAGAACGACTTATAGCCGAATCAGGCCCTCGGTGCGCGTCGGGCAGCTTCGCGTGCCGCGAGGACCAGCGGGGATCCGAACCACGGCGGTTTCGAAAGAACCGCCGTACGCGATCCACGCTGTGCCTCGCTTGGAACGGCCGCGTCCGGGCTCCACTAGGCGGAGCGGGCAGCTGGATAGGAAGGGTCGTCATGGCGACCACGTTTTGTTGAGACGTGCCGGCAGGTCGAGATCGGGACATTGGATGGCTCCACGCCGAGGTGGTGCGTGGGATCTCGGCTCGGGTAAGCCCCCGCCCCTGCCCCGAATGCGGGACGCATCCAGCCGCCGGCACAAAAGAACCCGCGTTCATTGCTCGGCTGTACGAAGCCGGGCTGTAGACGGGAACTGGCGCACCGAGAGGATGTAATAAGTAGACGGGTGATAGTGATCGTGATTTGATACGAAATTTATAATAGTGGGTAGAATTGGCAGTAAATGGAAAATTTTTGAATTGGTTGGAATTTGGACGAGCAAAATTGATAGAGAGACCCCCGATGTGGTGGGATGGCAAATCCACCATCCCTCACAGGTGGGGGCAAATGCGCAATAGTTTATGGGGTGGCTATGACAACCGAGCCAGGGAGGGCTTGGATAATTGTAGGGATCTAGCGAAGATGACATTAGGTAACGTTAAGATTAGTTAGTGACTGATACCTGTAGTGGGGACGCAGGTAGATTAGTGTGGATTATAATGACGTGGGAGCGCAATAGTTTAAAGGGATGACTGGGAAGCGCAAGTTTCAGAGGGGAGTAGTTAGCTGAGATGATGCCGTATGTGTGAGGATTGAACAGGTGAGAATGGAACAGGTGTGATTGCACAGGTGTGCAACTGAACAGGTGTGTGGAGCAGTGTATGAGGGAGTAGTGGTGATTGCGTGTTGTGTTGACCAAATGGTCCAGGAAGAAAGGAGGGTGCAGGTGGCACCAGGTGTGAGGGCACAGGTGTGCAACAACAGGTGTATGTGGCTGTGTGGAATAAATGGTAGTGTGGAATATCTGGAGTATTGGAATGGATGGTCGTGGAGTGAGAATGGTGGAAATTGTGGAGTGGAGTGGATGGTGCGAAGGTGTGAATGGGGGAAGAGTGGACCCCCATCACGGATACCCGGGGCGGGTAGTGTAAGTGTTAGGTAGAGGGTACAGGTAAATTGTGGTTGGATATTGGCATCTGTGGTGCGGATGCAGAATGGTATGTGGATGGGTGCATTAGTGTTGTGGAAATGGCTGGGCGTGTAGCCTGTTAGTGTGTGTATTTGGTTTGGGCACTCCACCACTGTGAGGATGTCGGCCAGGTGAGGCCGCAGGTGGGCTCTGGGAGCCGGTAGTAGTTGTTGTGGATGGGGCCCGAGGATCCGGAGGACGGACCCGGGTAGCCCAGTGCCAGAGGGCACCATGGGGTGACAGAGCCAGGAGAGGGGCTGTCCCCAGTTAGTTAGGTTAGGGTGAGGAGCTAGGTAAGCTCGGGTGGCAACTACAGTGGTGGAGGTGTGCAGGTGGGTAGACCTGTTGGGAGAGCTAGACGTCGCAGCCCAGAAATTGTGCGAGAGCACCGGGAGATGAATCGGGGGAGTGAGACCCCAAATTGAGAGGCACCACAGTTTGGTCAATGGGAATTGGTTTTTAGAACCCATAGTGTAAGTTGGCCAATGGATTGGCAGGGAGAGACCCCGGGTAGTGTAAAGTGTGTTAAAGTCATTTAGAGGATAGTTAGGATGAAGGATCTCCTCGCACCATCTGCATCCACTCACCTGAGGTGACAGGTACTCCACACCATGCCATGTTTTGATTATTTTTTATGATGCAAATGTTTGGATTGTGAGACGCATCATGACGTGGGTGTGACATTGTGCGTAATTCCATCTCTCCCTCCTTATGAGGATTGATGATGAATTGGTGATGGCAAATTTTGAAGTAGAGGGATTGTGGAGACGAATTTGGTATAGGGGAAATATGGGGAAGACGTGACAGTAGTGACGAATTGGTAATGTGTAGATTTTGTCCATATGGGGTAAGGGCAAGGGCAAGGGTAGGGTAAGTGACAGGGGGGTGACGTACGGTAGGGACGAGCTTTCTCACTTCGCCCTCCGTACGCATTTCGCCTTGCATTGCCTTATTGATGTGTACCCTTGTGACCTTACCCCTCGCTCAATTGTCTTTCTTTTGTCTCCCACATGACCTGTGCGCCATTGGGTGCCGAGGGGAGCGTGCGTGAGGTGGCCATTGTGCGCCCGAGATTCCCAGAACCAGCATGCATTGCGTTGATGTACCACTTTATGGACCGCTGTTCTGCGGCCAAGTACCACTTGATGGACCCCAGGTTCTGGGGCAGGGCACCTCTGTTGGAGACCGGCCATAGTGGCCAGGGAATCTTGCTTGCGGACCTCGGTAAGGTGGCACCTATGCCAAACAGGTGGACCACCCTTAGTTGGCCCCTGAGGCCCTAAATAAAAATGGACACAAGTTGTGCTTTTTATTATTTCCAACTAGGCCGCATGAAGCCAGAAGACGTCGGGAAGAACATCGGCCCAGCAGAGAAAGTGAAGACCACCACCAGTTGTTTTGTTGTGTTTATTAAGAACCATGGTGACTGCGCACCGAGTGGTGCTTTTGGTGCTTTTGGGTGCTTTGGTGGTATTGGTACTGGTGCATCGATGCAATGCGTGCTGTCTCCTCCCTTCCAACAGGAATTTCTTTTTTTTCTCTTGTTCCCTAAAAAGAAAAAAAAAAAACACAGGTCCTGGGTTGCGTTGTAAATAAGAAATCACGTCATTGTAAATAATGCTCCCCACCGTAAATGTATAGTTTGAGAATAATTCCGTAATTCGGTTAGCTGTGGGCTTGAGTCTGTTAGACAGGGTGCAATGCAATAGGGGGACATACTTATTTGTGTTTTAAAATTGTCACACTCAGGGTCAGGTTAATTGTAGAGGGAATTACACCTACGTGTCACACTAAGTTAAAGTTTAGTAGGCCCGAGCACGGGCCTGAAGAAAGGAGGGTGCGGTGTAACGAATGTGGAAACGTTACAATGTGAACGTTACAAAAGTATGGTAACACCCTGTTAAGTAAATAATGGTCGCAGCCGTCCTCCTAGTTAATTCCATGAAACTTACACGCAGGTCACGATATATCTTTTAAATAGTGTATTTCCTTATTCCATGTAGGCTAAATATGTGTTTCCCACTAGATTGACTTTGCATTGTATCAAACAAAATAAGCGTAGGCCCTTCCAATTTCCCCAAACATCTCCGCTCTCCAAAGTTCCTTTCAAAAGGGGAGTTGTTTTCAATCCCGCAGGCCGCCATTGCCCATGTGCTTTGAGTCGGAGAAGAAAGGCGTGTCTCCACCTCGTCATAAGGGGGGAGGAGTGAGCCAGCCCTAACAGCCAATCAGCACCGCGGTGAGCGACCCGGTAGGCGTGCCCTCGGAGCCGGCGGCTTGATTTCGCCCGAGGTGATAAAAGCGACTGTAAGGGACTGCTTTACTAGAGGCCTTAGGAGATGACCTGGGAGGAGCAAAGAGGCGGCACCAAGAGGAGCGGTGAGATGCGAAACGCTCCAAGCCAAAGAGGAGAGGTACTCGGCAAGGAAACCAGCTTTGGAGAGACGCGCTGAAAGGAGGGAGACGGCTCCACCACAAGAAGAGGAGCAGGTGTGCCGAACCAGCGCGTGACGTCTACCGCAGCGGATACACGACGGAGGGTTTTCCCGCCAAAACCGCGAGGAATTGCGAGCTGCTGCCTCCCGACTTTGCCTCCCTCTCAAGCAATCCACCTCAAGCCCTACCCGCCTGCATTATCCCCTGTGTAAGTGTGAACGTCCTGTCCTGCTCGTTGTCTTGGGGTTAAGTAAAAATGAATAGTGTAAGTTAACGATTCGCTGTGTTACTGCTTCTTCCATCCATTGCTTGTGTGTGTATAATAAATCTGTTCTTCCTCCGTATTCTTCTTCTTCTTCTTTTTCATTCTCTTTCGGTCGCTTTAGAGGTTTCCCGATGGAATATCTGTGGGGCGATCTGGTCAACGTCGGGTGGAATCGGGTTCTAATCGGGGAGTAACTGTTCGGACGCGGTTAAATACACCACCGCTTGGTCAATATAACATCTAAAGCCGCGTCTGTAACAATATTGTTATGAATTTGGTAATGCAACATCTAGAGCTAGGTAGATCTGAATAGGTAGGTATTCGGCTGTCGTGACAGGGACTCTACATGTAATAAGTTATTGATGTCTAGGCGTTTGTCGGGGTAAGATGTATGGTTGTGGACCTACCTGGAGGTTCGAGTGTTAAATAGTGAGGGATTAAAGGTAACGCCCCTGTGAGTCTCACCTAGTAGTCAAACCTTTGTCCATTATGGCACTGCAAACCACATAAACATTAGTTAGGTCCTTAGTGCAACATTAAATAATTCCCTTTCCCTGACATTGACTTCGTAATAAATGGGCACCACCAGGCCAAGAACACCGCCACAATACACCGCCACCGTTTACACCTCCAAGGCCTACAAACCTCGCCTGCGCACCTCAAAGGCCTACCAACCTCGCTGGCACGTGTTACACCAGGACCGCGGGGTCACGGACGGGAGATGTCAGGAGTCGCATGCCGCAGAGGGCGTGACCTGGGCGAGTTGGGAGGCTATGATTGGCTGAGGAGCGCGCCAATGTGACGTCATCGGCCACCAATATAGGCGACGGTCGGACGCCATTTCGGCAGTTCGAGTGGAGTCCAGAGTTGAGAGAGTTGAGTCGCAGAGTTCGTTGTTACAGTTCCGTACCAGAGTTCGTGGCAGTTGGCACAGGACACGGTTCGTTGCACAGTTCGTCGGAGTTGGCACAGGACACGGTTCGTTGAACATTCGTGACCACAGCTCGTTGCAGTTGGCAGTTGGCACTTGGTTTTGGTTGCTTCGTGCAGCCCTGCGGTGGACCGTTGGAGCAAAGGAGCTCGTGGTGTGTGTGGGCCGTTGGACCGACGAGGCCTGGTGGCGCTTGGAGGCGGACGCAGAGGGCCGTGGAACTTGGAGCGAGGTGTGCGATCGGGCCGAAAGGAGCGGTGTTGGACGGCAGCCACAAAGACGACGAAAGACCAGATAAGCCCGAATCCGCGTACATTTTGAACGACGTGACGTGTTCTTTTCGTAATTAATCTCCCTCGTTTTGTGTTTGATATCAGTCGTGTGGGGACGTCCCGATTTAGTTATTAGTATTACCGGCGCGTGTTTTTTTCACTGTTATTACTTTTCAATAATAAATCCTTATATTATTTTCTGTACATATTTGAACGCAGTTTCCTGGGTGTTTCATTTTAATAGATAAGGCTGTGGAGCTCGTTGCGTCTGGCCTCCCGCGCGTTTAACTTTGTGTTGAGCTTGAATCCGCCATTGAGTTTTCGCCTCGGGAGTGTAAAGTCTCGCAATCGGTCATCCGTGTTACCCTACGGTGTTCACCAAGGGTAGTCACGCGACAAGTGGTGTCAGGAGTGGGATTTGAACCCGTCGGACAAATTTTTTTGTCCGCGGCGAGACATCGACACGGTCGGACAAATTTTTTTGTCCGCGGGGAGACATCGACACGGTCGGGCGTACATTGCGCCCGACGTTCGAACGCACAATTTTTATAGTCGAGGCGGAGAAATTTAATAATCAATTGGGCATACGGAGCGCGATATCGCGTCTTCGTCAAATTTAAATTGTGTTTTTGGTATTAAAATAAATACGCGCGCGGGAAACAACCTTCCGAAAGGCGGATGTCGGAGGTCGACGAAATGGAGGTGCGCAGCGAGGCCTCCGTCAGCGTCGGGAGTGAGCCGGAAATGGGGGATAAGGAGGATAGCGTTGGAACTTTCCCCGCCGGTGGGACGGCCCCGATAGATCTCCAGACCATAGTAAATTTAATAAATGCTCAGAGGGCCGAGGGTGAGCGAAACCTTGCAGAAATTCGGGGAGACATGAGGGCTCAGAGTGAGCGATTGGGGAACCGGATGGATGCTCAGGGTGAGCGATTAGAGGGCCAAATGGGGATAATGAGGGACGAAGCGAGGGGTACTGGTGAGAAGTTAGACAATAATTTTGAGGAGTTAGACAAGAAAATCGAGAAGTTAGACAATAATTTTGAGGAGTTAGACAAGAAAATCGGGAAGTTAGACAATAATTTTGAGGGGTTAGACAACGGGATAAAAGAGGTGAAAAATGGGTTAATGGGGGTAGAAAATAGAATGGCTGCCCAGGAGAATCAGATAGAGGGAGTGAAAAATGGGTTAGAGGGGTTAGAAAACAGTATGGAAGGAAAAATTGGGGAAATGGCACAGCAGCTGGGGGAACGAATTGATGGCATAGAAGGGAGAGTGCAAAACCAAATTACGGACAGACTGGGGAAATTTGAGGGTAAAGTAGAAACTCAAATGGGGGCACAGGAGAAGCCAAAGGTGGCAAAAATTGAATCGGAACGGGGGGAAGCTAGATTGGGAACAGGAGAGAGTACGGCCCATGCAGATGTGCATGTTGCTCACGAGCAGGGAATTGCACCGGGAATGGCAAAATTGGGAATTGCACAGGGAATGGCAATTGAAGTAAATGGGGAGACTGCAGGTGCAGAGGTGGACGGGGAATGTCCACAGGTGGATGGGGAATGTGTACAGGTAGATGGGGAAGGCCTGCAGGTAAACGTGGAGTGTCCACAGGTGAGCGGGGAAGGAAATTTGGAATGTGAGAGTTGTAATGGGGAATGTTTCCCACATTCTGGCCTGGTTGTTTATCGGGACCGTGTGGATGTCACAACACCCCAACCGGGGGATGAATTTGGAATTGTGCAGCACCAGGGCGGTGGTGCGGAGCAAGAGGGGGTAGAGTTTTTGGGGGTCCGTGCAATGGAGCCGGACCAGGTATTTATTGGGGATACTGATCAAAGCCTGGCGGGGCCAGGAATGATTTGTAATGATGAGGATGATTTGATCCAGCGGCTGGAGACCTGTGACAGTCCCATGGAGGTAGAGCTTGTTCAGGCCCAAAGGAGTCTGGGGGAAGAGGTGAGTTGGTCCAAGGAGGTGGTTGGAATGACCGAGGGGACGCTCACTGTACACTGCTATTTGGAAACAGAGGCTCCAAAATTGGACAACCAGTTGGGGGAGTGTGTTGGCTCCGGGCTGGATTTGGATCTTGGAGGATCGGGAGATAGAGCTTCTGGAGATTTGGTCCCTGTAGGGAATTTGGATCAACTGCAGGGAGGGGCAGAACAACCGGTGGTAGAGGTTGTTCCCTGCAGCTGCGGGTTGGCAATGGGAATGAAAATTTGTAAAATAAAATGTAAAATAAAATTACAATGGGAAATTGATTTGGAGCAGCCATGGTGGGGATTGGTCCCCGGGCTGCGGGATTTGGACATGGAGAGGTCATGGGTGATGGCCTCGGGCAAAAGTTGCCCCTTTCAAAATTTGGGTATGCCGGCCAGCTGGGGGGCTGTGATGGCGAGATTTGGACGTGGGGTCCAGCCTTGGGTGTCGAGGTACGACCTGGGTCCCACGGGGGGTCTGGTGGAGTGTGGCGTCCCTTGTCCGTCGGGGCGCCGTCCGAGCTGGTGGCTCGGGCCGGCAGGGTCACCGGACCCTGGTGGGGGTTAAGACCTCCAGGGAGGTCCGAGGTGGTTTCTCAAGCCTGGGATGGCAAATATTGAGGACCACTGGGGGGAGGTGTTGTGGGTCGCGCTTTGGTGGTGGCACCGCAGATGGCCAGCTTGGGCCTGATGTAGTCATCACCCGGGCATGCGACCTGACACCCTCTCCCTGAGACTTTGGGACAACTGGCATGTGATGACCTGCCATGCCGTGTTGGTCGATGGACGCGGGTCAAACCGAATGGACAGGGATGGAGATAGCCTGCCGGACAACCATTGGGGCATCTGTGGAACGTGATGGTGTGGGTGACCTTCCACAGATGCTCCGTTATGATTTATGGACTCTCGGGTTGGGAAGAGAGCCATGGGGATGTGAATCGGGAGATGTGTAACGAGCCGAGCATATGGGCCATGCTCGGCTGGCATGTGTATGGCAAAGCATCCTTCTTTGGTGAGGTGAGTGAAATGTGACAAATGGTTGGCATGGGTAATCTGTGGGTTAGATGGAAATTTAAGGGTGGATTTTGAAATGCCATGGTGGACACTGTACAGTGACGCCATTATTGATCCAGGTGTGTAGACCAAAGTGTTGGAGGCTGTGATGAAATTAATAGGGTAGCAAGACACAGCTTTCAACTGGTTGCGGGGGCAACTGTGCTGATATTTGGGACGCGGGATGATGGGGATGTAGTTGTGTAGCCTGAGGGTCAACGTGGTGCTGTGCGTGTCCGAGGTGTGTGGACCATGTCTTCTGGGTGGGTCTCCTGGTGGAGCATGGCTGTTGACTGGACCTTGGTGTGGTCAAGTGTGGGTGAGCACTGGGGGGCTGCAGTTCTGTAGTCGGACTGGGGGATGATGGGGAGGTGCAGGGGACGTGGCTGTAGGGATGCCACGCACTGCGACCGTGCCCCCCAGGGCCGAGGTTGTGTGTGCGGTAGTGTGTGTTTTGGCAGCAAGTGCTCACCACATTGGCCAGCTGGGGCTGCTGCAGCTGTGTTCCTCGCAGGGGGGGCCGAAGGATGGATGGTGGGTCGCACCCTTATGGACACTCATGGGCCATGTTGGCGTTTTGACTGCTCACCTTGTCCCGGTGACCCTTGCACGGTAGAGGTGCAGAGCTGTCGTGGCCACAGGTAGTTGTGTAGTGATGATCACCGTTGGATGCGGATCCACATACCTGCCAGTGTAGTGGGGACAAAAGAGAAATTTGGAAGTATTTGGTAGGCCCAATGTGAAATTTTGGGATTGTGAAGGGTGGATGACACTCTTGGACCTGACCAACCTGCAACTACCTGCACTTGAGGTGAGTGTTTTGAGGAGTACTGTCCCAGGCTTCAGGACTTGCTTTGGAAATTGGGGACATGTAATTTGGAGTTGGGAGGCGGGTGAGAGTGATGACATGGCCGGTGAGGGGATGGAATGGGAGCCACAGTGTCTTGTGGGTGGCGTATGTTTTTGTGTTGTGGTTACGTGTTTTGATGTGGTCGTGAGAGTGGAACCTGGAGAGTGTGTGATGATTATTGGAGATAATGAGGGGTGATAATTGTGCTTTTGGAAATGTGCTTTTGGGAAGATGTGATGGTTTAAATGTGAACTGGGGGAATTTCACATGTAGCAGGCCATGGCAAGCCTTGTAACACCTTTTACACCATCGATGGAATTGTACTGAATTGTGCTGAGTTGTGTGGAGAATTGAACGGCAGTGGGGGAGGAAGTGTGTTTTGGGGTCTTGTGGGTGGGGAAGGTGTGTGTGTGTCCGCAGGTACAGAGCAAGCTCTGAGGAGCGATGCCTGCGGGCCCCCCCCTCTGCGGCAATTACCCCTGGCAGCCGGTGGTAACTGGAAATTGGAGCTCGTCGGTGGAGGGTCTGGTTGGGCGCCGTGGGGTGAGGAAGTCCCCCGGTGACCCGTGTTGCTGCGCGAAAGCAGGAGGCAAAGGAGCCTGGTGTGTGTGGAGACCCTCACCGGCGAGGTAACGGCGGAAAGGGGCTGTTGGGCTGTCACGGGGCCAAGAGGTAAAGGGGGGGGGGGCAATGAATTTGTAAGTCGGTTGACTTGTTTTTGGGACTGCGGGCACCACAGCCTGATGCGCCCCCACCATCTTTTTGTGCGGTACCTCCCCGCTGCCTAGTTGAGGAATGCACACACACGTGAATGACATCAATGCCATGGTCCTGCAGGGGGTGTATTGGGAATAAGTGCTTTGTTGATTTTTGCAATGCCTTGATGACCTATGGAATGAGAATGAGTGGTTAAGGGGTCTGTGTAGCATGAATGTGGGCGAAATCCACCGAGCCGTGTCACTCACCTGTAACATCTGGACAGGGCCCGAGGAAATTTAGGGGGATGCATTGGGGATGGCCCCGCAGGTAAGGTTGAGTCTTGTGGCATCCACCGGGGGACGCGGTCTGTAGACCGGGGTATGTACAAAGGTTAGAGTTTTGAGTTTTGGAAAGATGGTTAAGTTTTGTGGTTAAGTTAGTGTTGTGTGTTGTTGTTTCCTCCCTCCACAGGAACAACGAAGAAGATGTACATACTTGCATGATGGTTAAGGGGTTCAGCATGTTAAGGAAGTGTAGGTAGGTAGTCCGACTCACTTCCCACAGCCCTTCCTGATTTATTTCATAGGTTAATTAAGTGTGTGACAGTAAGTGTTAAGGCTGGAATGGTAGCCCTGCGGTGAACCTTGCAGGAGCTACGGTTCCAGGGGGGGGGCTGTGTTATGAATTTGGTAATGCAACATCTAGAGCTAGGTAGATCTGAATAGGTAGGTATTCGGCTGTCGTGACAGGGACTCTACATGTAATAAGTTATTGATGTCTAGGCGTTTGTCGGGGTAAGATGTATGGTTGTGGACCTACCTGGAGGTTCGAGTGTTAAATAGTGAGGGATTAAAGGTAACGCCCCTGTGAGTCTCACCTAGTAGTCAAACCTTTGTCCATTATGGCACTGCAAACCACATAAACATTAGTTAGGTCCTTAGTGCAACATTAAATAATTCCCTTTCCCTGACATTGACTTCGTAATAAATGGGCACCACCAGGCCAAGAACACCGCCACAATACACCGCCACCGTTTACACCTCCAAGGCCTACAAACCTCGCCTGCGCACCTCAAAGGCCTACCAACCTCGCTGGCACGTGTTACACCAGGACCGCGGGGTCACGGACGGGAGATGTCAGGAGTCGCATGCCGCAGAGGGCGTGACCTGGGCGAGTTGGGAGGCTATGATTGGCTGAGGAGCGCGCCAATGTGACGTCATCGGCCACCAATATAGGCGACGGTCGGACGCCATTTCGGCAGTTCGAGTGGAGTCCAGAGTTGAGAGAGTTGAGTCGCAGAGTTCGTTGTTACAGTTCCGTACCAGAGTTCGTGGCAGTTGGCACAGGACACGGTTCGTTGCACAGTTCGTCGGAGTTGGCACAGGACACGGTTCGTTGAACATTCATGACCACAGCTCGTTGCAGTTGGCAGTTGGCACTTGGTTTTGGTTGCTTCGTGCAGCCCTGCGGTGGACCGTTGGAGCAAAGGAGCTCGTGGTGTGTGTGGGCCGTTGGACCGACGAGGCCTGGTGGCGCTTGGAGGCGGACGCAGAGGGCCGTGGAACTTGGAGCGAGGTGTGCGATCGGGCCGAAAGGAGCGGTGTTGGACGGCAGCCACAAAGACGACGAAAGACCAGATAAGCCCGAATCCGCGTACATTTTGAACGACGTGACGTGTTCTTTTCGTAATTAATCTCCCTCGTTTTGTGTTTGATATCAGTCGTGTGGGGACGTCCCGATTTAGTTATTAGTATTACCGGCGCGTGTTTTTTTCACTGTTATTACTTTTCAATAATAAATCCTTATATTATTTTCTGTACATATTTGAACGCAGTTTCCTGGGTGTTTCATTTTAATAGATAAGGCTGTGGAGCTCGTTGCGTCTGGCCTCCCGCGCGTTTAACTTTGTGTTGAGCTTGAATCCGCCATTGAGTTTTCGCCTCGGGAGTGTAAAGTCTCGCAATCGGTCATCCGTGTTACCCTACGGTGTTCACCAAGGGTAGTCACGCGACAATATATATACTAGCAGAAGTACCCGGCATTGCCGGGCGGGGGAGGGGATGGGGGAGGGGGAGGAGGGGAGTGGGAGGGGGGGAGGAGAGGGGGGAAGGTGTAGGGGGGAGGGGGGAAAAGGGAGGACGGAGGGGGGAAGGGGAGGGCCAGTCAACAATGACGTTGCAGTTCTCATGGTCGGAGAGCAGCACAACAATCGCGACATCGTCCTGCATCTTCGCAACAGCACGAAGCGGATTTTGGAGACTCACCTATCCTGTGACGCCCTCCAGTACCGGCGTTGCCGGGCGGGCGAAGGGAGACCCGTACATTCCCAACCCGTACATTCGCCCTCTCGACTCAAGCTCACTCGGACAAAAGCCTCGCACAAATTACACCGTGAAGGCCCAATGGTCATGTCTATGCCACAAATCACGGGCGCACTGAATTGAAAATATATAGAACGCTCATACTCCGTGAAAAGTGAAGCCGCCGTGTCGCCATCTTGGTCAGCACGACTCGACCAACTCGCTTCGCGGATCTCGTTTTGTGCGGCAAGAAACTGCTCCAATCGGTTACGGAAGGGTTGTGGAAAGACGTTTCACAGCTGTTTCAAAGACGTCTTTAATTCATATCGCACAAAATCGATACAAAACACGATCGCATAAAAGGTGAAGTGACATGTGACGGGATGGAACATCACGTGATCGCTCTGAGCAAATCAGTCTGGCGGCGGGAATGGAACATCACGTGATCGCTCTGAGCGAATCAGCGAGCTGCTCTGGAACCGGCTGCGATTAGCGGGTACTTCGCTGAAATGCGCTGAGGTAAATATGAATAAAAAATATGGATCGTCAAATATTTTGAGTTCGGCCATGTTCGTCCCACGCTCAATGGCCATGTCTATGTCAAATATCAAGCACGTAAGCCTCTCCGTTTAGGAGTCCATCGGTAACATTACACACACACAAACTGTGTTTTATATATATATATATACATATATATACATATATATACGTATATATATATATATATATATATATATATATATTGTTACGGACACGACTTAGATGTTATGATGGGCCGAGCGGAATGGCCGCCGTGTTCGCACAAGTTACCCGATTACACTCGAACGTTGGCCGAATCGCGCTATGCTAAATCAATGAAGGAAAAGACACAACGGCTGGGTTAAATGACACGACGCCAGGGGTACAGTTCTCGAGACCTCCGGAGGAGGATATAATATGGGTTATGCAGAACGTTTAGATTACACGGCACAGAGGTACAGCACAGAAAGATAAGCACTTATACACGGTCTTATCTTATTCCTGACAGACCACAGACAAACGGGACAAGACTGACTCACACAGGGATTGATGGCAAGGAAGGGCAGGTAGTCGATGGCTCAAGGTGCACCTTGGCTCAGGGGCAGAATCGACCCGGTCCGGTCCAGAGAGGTGGGAGGTATCTCTCAGCGCTAGGAGGTGGCGTCCTTTCTTCTTCGTAGCTGAGCCGCATCTGACGTCACCTCCGTCTTCCTGCGCATGTCCAGCGGGGAGTGACACGCCCTCGGCTCGTTAGCTCCGCCCCAGATGGAATCGGTCCGCCGCTTCTTATTGGGTGCGGGGGGTTACCGGGCTCCGCCCTTGACGAGGAGCTGACAGTGAGCCCCTGCGTGGTAACCCCGTCGGAGCACATGGTCAATGGCGGCTAACCAAGCCGGAGTGAGGACGCACACTCCCCGCGCCGCCGCCGCGCCGCCCCCGCTGTTGTTGTTGTTGGTGTTGTTGTTCCATGAGGAAGAGATGCGGGGAGGTATTGGGAGGTCCTAAACTTACTAATGGTGCCATACAATCACATTCTGGTGCAACGAAGAGTCAGAATTAATGGAAACGAGTCCTTAACTGACATAGACTAAGAATAACTAGCAAGATGTCCTATAGTTGTCTACGTGAGATGCGGTGAACCTGGGCACGACATTTAATGGGGGAAAAAGGGGAAGGTCGGGGCTACAGAGTGTTGTTTACAGACAATGGGACTAGGGAATGGGGGATTGGGGATAGTTGGGGAGTATTGGGGAAATAGGGGAATATTTACAAGCGGATATGGATGGAGGCCAAATCCCATATCCGCAGCAATATATATATATATATACATATATATATATATATACATATATATATGTATATATATATATATATATACTGAAACGCAAAAGAAACTTACCACCTTTGAAACCTTTAAATATCAACAATAACACTGCGTGTAGTAAATGTGTGAACTTATTTGCGGACAATAGTGTCCTCACTGTCAGACAAAACGGTCACGGATGGTCACTTGAACCTTCAATGGTCACTTCATAGCACAGCTGTTGAACAGCCGTTTTGACTGTCAGTGATTAGCCAAGGGGTACGGGGTGATTTTAATGAGCTGCACGTGATGTCTTGATATTGGCTTTAAAAAGGCCAGTGCAAAATGGGCATTTTGACTGAAACATTTGACCATTTTGACCAACTTCAAAAAGACCGAAAACGCAAAAGAAACTTACCACCTTTGAAACCTTTAAATATCAACAATAACACTGCGTGTAGTAAATGTGTGAACTTATTTTTGGACAATAGTGTCCTTACTGTCAGACAAAACGGTCATGGATGGTCACTTGAACCTTCAATGGTCACTTCATAGCACAGCTGTTGAACAGCCGTTTTGACTGTCAGTGATTAGCCAAGGGGTATGGGATGATTTTAATGAGCTGCACGTGATGTCTTGATATTGGCTTTAAAAATGCCAGTGCAAAATGGGCATTTTGACCGAAAAATTTGACCATTTTGACCATTTTGACCAACTTCAAAAAGACCGAAAACGCAAAAGAAACTTACCACTTGTTTGAAATGTAATAAAATTGTAACAGTTCAAAATAAAACAAACCAACAATTGCTAATTGAAACATTGGCATTTTATTGATGACACGTCAAGTTTTTGACCAAGATACACCATCTCATCAGTTTGTTCTACAGTACAGAACAGCACAGGGTGCAATGTCAGTCCCCTTTCAATAGCGTGTGTGGCCACCATTGTTTTGGATACAGGCAGTGCATCATCGGCGTATACTGCCTACCAGTTTTAGGATGGATTGCTGCTGGATTCTATCCCACTCAGTCCTCAATGTCTGAAGCAGCTCTGCCCGTGTCCTGGCCCTGCCAACTACGCGTCTCC
This sequence comes from Myxine glutinosa, assembly GCF_964187855.1. Classification (NCBI taxonomy): domain Eukaryota; kingdom Metazoa; phylum Chordata; class Myxini; order Myxiniformes; family Myxinidae; genus Myxine; species Myxine glutinosa. Next base: position 98,441,789 of record NC_136270.1, read on the forward strand.
CAAGCTCATCCCACTGGTGCTCTATGGGATTCAGGTCAGGGGAGAGCGCAGGCCACTGCATGGTGTTGATGTTCTCGCATTGGAGAAATGCAGTGGTAAAGCGAGCAGCATGGGGACGAGCGTTGTCATGCTGAAAGGTTCTCAGTTCTGGGTGGTCTAGCAGGAATGGCAGCAGATGATGTCGCAGGATGTTATCCACATACCGCTGGGCGTTAAGATTCCCATCCACAACCACCAGTGGCGTCCTGTACCGGCCTGATATGGCGGCCCACACCATCACACTTGGGCCACCCCACCTGTTGGCTTGACGCACGCAACAATCGGCATATCGCTCGCCAGTTCTTCTCCAGACACGCTCACGCCCATCAGGACTGTCCACACAGAACCTTGACTCATCGCTGAAAGCGACCTCGTTCCACTGCGCCAAGGTCCACCGCTGATGCTGCTGGCACCATCTCTGTCGGTTGCGACGATGTGCAGCCGTCATCACGGGGCCTCTGTATGGTATTCTGGCAGTCAGGCCATAGTCATGCAGTCGTCTTCGTGCAGTATCATTGGAGATCCGTGGGTTTGCACGCCCCGGAGTTTCTGCCGCAGTGCGGGATGCTGGACGGAATCGATCCCGCAGGTGACTTCGGACCATCTGCCTGTCCTGCCTTGCAGTGGTGACTCTTGGCCTCCCTGATCGAGGTCTGTCATCTGCAGAGTTGTGGAGGGTGTCTCTGTCCACCAGGGCCGATATCGTCTGGTGTGAACAGCCAAGGCGACGTGCCACCTCACGGTAGCTCAGTCCGCCTTGCAGCATGCCCAGGGCACGCTGCCGTTGATCCCTTGACAATCGTGGCATGTTGATTGAAATGCCCATTTTGCACTGGCCTTTTTAAAGCCAATATCAAGACATCGCGTGCAGCTCATTAAAATCATCCCGTACCCCTTGGCTAATCACTGACAGTCAAAATGGCTGTTCAACAGCTGTGCTATGAAGTGACCATTGAAGGTTCAAGTGACCATCCGTGACCGTTTTGTCTGACAGTAAGGACACTATTGTCCACAAATAAGTTCACACATTTACTAGACGCAGTGTTATTGTTGATATTTAACGATTTCAAAGGTGGTAAGTTTCTTTTGCGTTTTCGGTCTTTTTGAAGTTGGTCAAAATGGTCAAATTTTTCGTTCAAAATGCCCATTTTGCACTGGCCTTTTTAAAGCCAATGTCAAGACATCACGTGCAGCTCATTAAAATTATCCCGTACCCCTTGGCTAATCACTGACAGTCAAAACGGCTGTTCAACAGCTGTGCTATGAAGTGACCATTGAAGGTTCAAGTGACCATCCGTGACCGTTTTGTCTGACAGTGAGGACACTATTGTCCACAAATAAGTTCACACATTTACTACACGCAGTGTTATTGTTGATATTTAAAGGTTTCAAAGGTGGTAAGTTTCTTTTGCATTTCAGTATATATACATATATACACAAAGAATTAAGTTAAGCACCCCTACACAACGAATTAAGGTAAGCACCCCCTAATATATATTCTTTGTGTATATGTATACATTGGCATATATTCTAAGGTATGTGAGATCAAATAATGATTGGTATGACATTAGCAATTATCCATTGATGAAATGCAGATGAGTGCACTCATCTGTGACGCCCATCGCTCGTGCAGCACGATCACGTGGGTCCTACACACGTTATTGACGCAAAGATCGCTAGAGGTCTTCTCAGAACAATGACTGTATGTTAGAAAACATAAACGTCATCCACACTGTCCGTGATGGACCTATAGCTCCATACTTAAATTGAGGTGAAAATATGCCTAAAATTCCCAAAAATTTTCACCTTAAATTATTCAGAATAAAATATTGAAAACGGCATGATTGTTATGTTTTTATGTGACCATGATATCACTTCTCCAGAAAATATAGCAATATCATGGGTATATTACACTGTTTTGACGACAACAAACTTGTAATGTGCGAGGTTGTAAAAAAACGGGGGGGGTGCTTAACTTAATTCTTTGTGTATATATATGTATATATATATGTATATATATACATATATATATGTATATGTATATATATATATATATATATATATATATATATATATATATATATATATATATATATATATATATATATATATATATATATATATATATATATATAATATACTAGCGTCGATACTGAGGCACGGGCTTATTTTAGCTGAGGATAATGACTGTACCTGAGTTGCTGTGTTAGCATGATTTTCACCAATCATAATGCAAACAATTACTTTGCACAAATGTATTTGTTGTGTTTGTGATATTACATTTTTATAGGCAATTTAGGTTGAATGTTTTTTTTTCCAAGAAAGAACCCCTCAGCACATACATAGGGGAGGGGTAGGTGCAGACTGGAAGTTTGGGACGATTACACCTCACCACCACGTAATTCAAAACACCTCACCACCAAGTAATTCAAAACACCGCACCACCACGTAATTCAAGACACCTCACCACCACGTAATTCAAAATACCTCACCACCAAGTAATTCAAAACACCTCACCACCATAAAACACGTAATAAAAACACCTCACCACCACGAAATTGAAAACACCTCACAGCCATCAAGCACGCAATAAAAACACCTCACAGCCATAAAACACGTAATAAAAACACCTCACCACCACAAAATTAAAAACACCTCGCAGCCATAAAACACGTAATAAAGACACCACACAGCCATAAAACACGTAATAAAAACACCTCACCACCACAAAATTAAAAACACCTCACAGCCATAAAACACGTAATAAAAACCTCACAGCCATAAAACACGTAATAAAAACACCTCACAGCCACGAAATTAAAAACACCTCACCACCAAGTAATTCAAAACACCTCACCACCAAACAATTCAAAACACCTCATCACCAACTAATTCAAAACACCTCACCACCACGTAATTATAAATACCTCACCACCACGTAATTCAAAACACCTCACCACCATGTGATTTAAAAAACACCTCACCACCATGTGATTTAAAAACACCTCACCACCATGTGATATTAAAACACCTCACCACCACATAATTCAAAATACCTCACCACCAGGTGATTCAAAACCACCACAACGTTATTAAAAACACTTCACAACGACGGAAACAAAAGTTTGAGGGAGTCGTTAAGTGACAACACAGACACTGCCCAGATGTGTCGATACGTAGATAAATGACTGTACCCGAGTTGCCGTTTTGTCATGGTTTAAACCAATCATAATTCAAACAATTATTTTGCACAAATGTATTTGTAATATACGTGATATTACATTTTATAAACAATTGAAGTTGAAAAAAAAAAAATTCCCAAAAATATTTCCCCAAAAAAAAAGAAAATACCCTTAGGACATACCGACGGTAGAGATGTGTGCATACCAGAAGTTTGGTACGATTTCACAAAAGTTTGAAAAAGTAGTTCACAATGACAACACAAGACAACACAACACAGGACAGGACAGACGCTGCACAAATATATATATATATATATATATATATATATATATATATATATATATATATATATATATATATATATATATATTGTTGCGGATATGGGATTTGCATCCATCCATATCCGCTTGTAAATATTCCCCTATTTCCTCAATACTTCCCAACTATCCCCAATCCCCCATTCCCTAGTCCCATTTTCTGTAAACAACACTCTGTAGACCCGACCTCCCCCTATTTCCCCCATTAAATGTCGTGCCCAGGTTCACCGCATCTCATGTAAGACAACTATAGGACATCTTGCTAGTTATTCTTAGTCTATGTCAGTTAAGGACTCGTTTCCATTAATTCTGACCCTTCGTTGCACCAGAATGTGATTGTATGGCACCGTTAGGAAGTTTAGGACCCAATACCTCCCCGCAGCTCTTCCTCACGGTTCAGCAACAACAACAACAGCAATGGCGGCGGCGTGCACAGGGAGTGCGCGTCCTCACTCCGGCTTGGTTGGTAGGGGGTGTTGGGAGGGCATGAGGCCTTCCCAACGAGCCGCCATCGAACATGTGCTCGACGGGGTTACCAAATAGGGGCTCCCTGTCAGCTCCTCGTCAAGGGCGGAGCCCGGTAACCCCCGCACCCAATGGAAGCGGCGGACCGGCCCCAGGGGGGCGGAGCCAACCAGCCGAGGGCGTGTCACTCCCCGCTGAGCATGCGCAGGGAGAGGGAGGTGACGTCAGATGCGCGCTGAGCTTGGAGCAAGCAAGACGTACCCTCCGAGCGCTGTGAGGCCTCCCCGCATCTCTGGACTGGACCGTGCTTTATCCTGTCCCCGAGCCAAGGTGCACCTTGTGCTATCGACTACCTGTCCCTTCCTGCCATCAATCCCTGTGTAAGTCAGCCTTGTTCCGTTTGTCTGTGATCTGTCTGGGATAAGATAAGACTGTAATTAAGTGCCCATCTCTTCTGTGTCTTTTACCTCACTCTGCCGTGTAATCTACCCCCTTTTCTCCACCACTGTAATTATACCCTCCTCCGGAGGTCTTGAGAACTGTACCCCTCGCGTCGTTTCATCTATCCCAGTCGTTGTGTCCTTTCCATCATTGATTTAGCATAGCCCGATTTGGTCAACGTCTGGGTGGAATCGGGGTCTAGTCGGGGAATAACTGTTCGGTCGCGGTCATACCAACCGCTCGGTCAAAATAACATCTAAACCGCGTCCGTAACAATTGGTGTCGCGGAGTGAGATTCGAGGCCCGAACCAAATTTTTTAAAAACATCTAGGAAAAAATTTGGTCAAAATTATAAAGTCACCGAAATTTGATTTTGTTTTACAAAAAAAAAAAAAAAAACCCGAATTTTGAAAGTCGCGCTATGGCAGATCAAGACGGCTGGGTTCCGGTAGAGGAGAGTGAGGCAGGGTCGATCCAGGACCAAATTGAGGGACATGAGGAGAGCGAAGCAGTGAGGGCGGCAGGTTCGCAAAATGGCGTCCTCGCGCACGAGGTTACGGGCGCGCAAAATGGCGCCTCGCAGATGGCTACGGCGGCCGCGCCCGCTGCACAAGTGGGAGGGATTGACATGCAGGCCCTCATTGCGCAGCTACAGGCAGCTGTACAGATGAGTATGGGGAGCCAAATTGAGCGACTGGGTGAGCGATTGGAGGGCCAAATGGGGGTAATGAGGGACGAAGCGAGGGGTACCGGTGAGGGATTAGACAAGAAATTTGAGGGATTAGACAAGAAATTTGAGGGATTAGACAATAAATTTGAGGGGTTAGACAATGGGATAGAAGGGGTGAAACATGGGTTAACGGGGGTAGAAAACAGAATGGCCGCTCAAGAGAATCAAATGGAAGGGATGAAAAAGAGGTTAGAGGGGTTAGAAACTAGTATGGAAGGCAAATTGAGGGACATGAGGGACCAAGCGGAAAGGGAAGTTAAACAAATGGGGCAGCAGATAGAGGGGGTCAGAATGGGGTAGAAACTAAATTGGATGCTCACAGGGAGGAAATGGAGCAGATGAGGGTGGCATCTGGGCAGGAGATGCAAGTGATGGGAGAAGAGATCAGAAGAGGTGTGAGTGAGGAGGTCGGAGGAGTGCGCGAGGAGGTGAGGCACTGTAAGGAGCGCATGGAGAAGGAGGTGAGAAAGGGGACTGTAAAATTGCAAGGTGGTATAGAGGAGTTGACACTGGGAGTAGAACAACTGACAGTGGGACAAAAGGAGTTGGGGGAGCAGGTTCAAAGGAACACTGCGGTATTAGGAGGGTTAAAAGCGACACAAAACGACCTAAAAAATGACTTGATAGCGACACAGAGGCAATGTCAGATGGTACGTGAGGGACTGACAACGAGGTTGGACGAGGTGACAGAGGTAATGGAGACGAAGGACCGGCAGGTGAGGACGCACATAGAAACGGTCAAGGTGGCCTTAGAGGACGAGCTTGAGGAGACGCACCGGGAAATAAAAGAGGTGAAGCAGAAATTAGAAGAAGTGGAAGAAGGGGTAAGCGAAATTAAGAAGCGACGGAGAGGGGATAAGAAAGAGATCAAAGAGGAAGTAAAATAATTGGTCCAAAGTCTGTGTTCGGATCGTGATGATGTGCTCATTAACCGGATGAGGGATTCGCAGGTGATGGAGGAGAAGCGAAGAGAAAGAGGACCCGGTGTAAGTGGTGACCAATATGGTCGTGCGTATGATGCGCCAGGTGATTTAATAAGCTTGGGGGTCGAGATGGACGCGGGTGTTCGTGAGAGGCCGTTGGTGAAGTGTGCGACAGGTCTGGTGTGCGAAAAAGGAGGTGTGCAAGAAAGTCCGACTCTGGCGTGCATGAGGAAAGAGTGCGCTGTCAAAAGTAAGGAAGAGTGTACACCTGTGGTGAGTGTTACGGAGGAAGTAACGAAAGAGTGTGCGCAAGAAAGGTGTGTAACGGACGGGTGCATGAGGAAAGAGTGCGCTGTCGAGAGTAAGGGTGAGTGCGCTGTCAAGAGTGGAGGTGAGAGTAGTAAGAGTGACACGGAGCGTGAGTTGGTTGTGACAGGTGAGAAAGGAAGCACACCTGGAATGGTAGAGCATGTGTGGGAATGCACGCTGGAATTGGTAGTGAGGCACGTGGTTGGGTGTGCGAGTGAGAGCACACCTGTGATTGTCACAGAGGAGGTGACCGAGGAGGGGGCGCGAAGAGGTGTGTTGGTGAGGTGTGCGAGCGACGAATGTGTGCCAAGGTGTTCGGTGGTCAGGTGTGTGACCAAGTCTGTGAGTGGAATGAGTGTACCTGGGTGTGTAAGAGAAGGTGCAATGACCAAGAGCAGGGAAACGGCCGGATGTATGAGCAAGAAAGGGGTAGCGTATGCGTGTAAGCATGCAGGTGAGGCATCGACGGTAACCGGGTTAGCGGTTAGAGCGACTTATAGCCGAATCGGGCCCTCGGTGCGTGCCGGGCTTCACGTGCCGCGAGAACCAGCGGGGATCCGAGCCACGGCGGGTTCAAAAGGACCGCCGTACGCGATCCACGCTGGGCCTCGCTTTGAACGGCCGCGTCCGTGCTCCACTAGGCGGAGCGGGCAGCCCGATAGGAAGGGTCGTCATGGCGACCACTTTTTGGTGAGGCATTCCGGCAGGTCGAGATCGGGCCATGGGATGGCTCCGTGCCGAGATGGTGCGTGGGACCTCGGCCCGGGTAAACCTCCTTCCCTGCCCCGAATGCGGGACGTATCCAGCCGCTGACACAAAACAACCCGCATTCATTGCTCGGCTGTACGAAGCCGAGCTTTAGAAGTGAATTGGCGCACCGAGAGGCATTAGTCAGTAGACTGTAATGACGAGGATAGTGTTTTGGCCCCGAAATTAGAAAAACAAAATTTGATGATTGGCAAAGGATTGGCAGTAATGATTGGCAGATGATCTGTAGTGATTGGCAAATTTTTGATTTGTTGAAATTTGATGTGCAAAATTGGTAGTGGGAGATGCCCGATGTGGTGGGATGGCAACTCTGTCATCCCTCACAAACAGGGGGCAAATGCGCTATAGATTATGGGGTGTATGGCAGTGAAAACTAGCCCGGGTGGGTTAGGATATTGTGTGTAGGGATCTAACGAAGATGACATTAGGTAACGTTAAGATTAGTTAGTGACAAGGATACCTGTAGAGGGGACGCAGGTAGATTAGAGTGGATGATAATGACGAGGGAGCGCAATAGTTTAAAGGGACGACTGGGAAGCGCAAGTTTCAGAGGGGAGTAGTTAGATGAGATGATGCTGTGTGAGAACTGGACAGGTGTGTGGAGCAGTGTATGAGTAGTGAGTGTTGTGGATCAGCGCGAATGCGCTTGGGGGGAGAGAAGGGTGCAGGCGGCACCAAGTATGAGAGCACAGGTGTGCAAGTACAGGTGTGTGGAATATATGGAGCAGAGAACGAGTGGTGTGGAGAGAGTTGGAGTAAGTGGTACGGGGTGGTGTGCATGGTGCGAAGGTGTGGATGGGGGAAGAGTGGACCCCTTTTCACGAGTACCCGGGGAGGGTAGTTTAAAGAATAGTTAGAAGGTATAGGTAAATTGTGGTTGGATATTGGCATTTGTGGTGCGGTTGCAGAATGGTATTGTGGATGGGTGCATTGGTGTGGTGAAATTGGCTGGTCGTGTGGCCTGTTAGTATGAGTGTGAATGGTTGGGCACTCCGCCACTGTTAGATGTCGGCCAGGTGAGGCCGCAGGTGGGCTCTGGGAGCCGTTAGTGTCAGTGGGTGCCTGAGGATCCCGGGTGTGGATCGGGCAGCCCGTGCCAGAGAGGGCACTGAGGGGGTGAGAGTGCGAGAGGGCCTTCCCCAGTTAGTTAGGTTAGGGTGAGGAGCAGGTGAGCTCGGTAGGCAACAACAGTGGTGGAGGTGTGCAGGTGGGCGGACCAGCTAGGAGCGTCACACGACCCAGCCACCGAAATTGTGCGGGGGCACCGAGTGATGAATCGGGGAGTGAGATCCAAATTGATGGTGTGCACCACAGATGGTCAATGGGATTTTGGTTCTTCGAACCACATCGAGTAATGAGGGCCAATGGTTTGGCAGGAGAAAGACCCCGGGTAATGTAAAGTTGTTAAAGTCATTTAGGAAATAGTTAGGATTGATGAACCTGTCGCACCATACGCAGCCACTTACGTGAGGTGGTGATGATGACTCCACACCTGTGTTTTCTTTGTTTTGTGTTGCAGGAAATGAGAATTGCTGTTTGGATTTGTGAGACGCGTCACGACGTGGATAAGACATTGGGGTGATTCCATCTCTCCCTCCTTAGGAGGGACTGATGATGAGTTGGAGATGGCAGATTTTGATGAGAGTTGGAAATGGCAAATTTTATTGGTTAGGAGGGAGAGAAGACGAATTTGGTTTATGGGAGGAACGGGGAAGACAGTAGGGACGTTTGTTGATGTGTAAAGTAGATGTTTATGGGTAGTGTTGTGTTTTGTGGATACAGTAAGGGGTAAGGGAGGGGCAATGTAGGTTACCTGGTGGGGGGGGGGGGGTACGGTAGGAACGTACCTGTCTCACCTGGTTCCCATGTGCCCCCAGTGTGCATTACCTTGAATTGCGTGCACTTTTGCGCCCTTACCACCTTACTCACTTGTCTTATTTTGTCTCCCACCTCCGAGGATCTGGCTTTGGGGCAGAGAGAGAGGAGAGAGAGGTGCTGGCTCCGCAGTTGTGGGCCTGTACTTCCGCTGCTTGCTGCCTGGATCGATACACCATATGGACCGCAATTTTTGTGGCCGCCCACAATGGACCGCAGTTCTTTTGCGGTGAAGCACCACCCGTGGATGTACCTCTGGGTCAACATTGCACCTATGCCATACAGGTGAACCACTTTTAGTTGGCCCCCCTGACGGCCACAATTCAGAAATGGACGCGGTTGGCGCCTTTCTTTATTTCTAAAGAAGCCAGAAGGCCAAGTGCACTCCATGAAGGCAAGACCAGCGGCAGAACATCGGCCGGCTGCGACACCACCGGTGACCATGGACACTTGATTGTGCATTTTTATGAACACTTTATTGGTGCACCGGATGGTGCTGACTGTGCGTAATGGGGTGGTGCTTTTGGTGCTTGGACGGGGTGCTCTGCACATTATTAAAGGCCGTAGGGCCACAGGGCACTCGTGGGTTGGTGTATCGATGCTGGCATGCGTGCTCTCCCTATGCATAACATCTGCATGTGTTCCTCAAAGAACAGGTCCTGGATCGTAGTGTAAATATCAGTGTAGTCTTGTATAAATGATGCTCCCTACCGGCTGTATGTTTAGTTTGAGGATGCTTTCCGCGATTCGGTTATCCTGTGGGTGTGTTTCTGTTAGGAGAAGGGTGCAACGTCGCAGGGGGACATATTTACTCATTTGTGAACATCTGTAAAACTGTCGCACTCAGGGTTGAGTTAATAGTAGAGGGAACTACATCTGAGTGCCACACTAAAGTAGGTAAAAATTTATCGGGTCGGGACGCCCCGAGGTAGAGAAGGGTGCAATGTTGCGGATATGGGATTTGCATCCATCCATATCCGCTTGTAAATATTCCCCTATTTCCTCAATACTTCCCAACTATCCCCAATCCCCCATTCCCTAGTCCCATTTTCTGTAAACAACACTCTGTAGACCCGACCTCCCCCTATTTCCCCCATTAAATGTCGCATCCAGGTCCACCGCATCTCACGTAGACAACTATAGGACATCTTGCTAGTTATTCTTAGTCTATGTCAGTTAAGGATTCGTTTCCATTAATTCTGACCCTTCGTTGCACCAGAATGTGATTGTATGGCACCGTTAGGAAGTTTAGGACCTCCCAATACCTCCCCGCAGCTCTTCCTCACGGTTCAGCAACAACAACAACAACAACAACAGCAACGGCGGCGGCGTGCACAGGGAGTGCGCTTCCTCACTCCGGCTTGGTTGGTAGGGGGTGTTGGGAGGGCACGAGGCCTTCCCCACGAGCCGCCATCAAACATGTGCTCGATGGGGTTACCAAATAGGGGCTCCCTGTCAGCTCCTCGTCAAGGGCGGAGCCCGGTAACCCCCGAACCCAATGGAAGCGGCGGACCGGTCAACCAGCCAACCAGCCGAGGGCGTGTCACTCCCCGTTGAGCATGCGCAGCCGAGGGAGGTGACGTCAGATGCGCGCTGAGCTTGGAGAAAGAAAGACGCCACCTCCGAGCGCTGTGAGACCTCCCTGCATCTCTTGGACCGTGCTTGATCCTGCCCCCGAGCCAAGGTGCACCTTGTGCTATCGACTACCTGTCCCTTCCTGCCATCAATCCCTGTGTAAGTCAGCCTTGTCCCGTTTGTGTGTGGTCTGTCTGGGATAAGATAAGATTGTATTTAAGTGCCTATCTCTTCTGTGTCTTTACCTCACTACCTTGTAATCTACCCCTTTTCTCCACCACTAATTATACCCTCCTCCGGAGGTCTTGAGAACTGTACCCCTTGCGTCGTTTCATTTATCCCAGTCGTTGTGTCCTTTCCAATCATTGATTTAGCGTAGCGCGATTTGGCCAACGTTCGGGTGGAATCGGGTGAGTTGGGGAAGAATCGGGGGAACTGTTAGGTCGCGGCAATACCACCGCTCGGTAAATAACATCTAATCCGCGATCCGTAACTATATATATATATATATATATATATATATACATACACACATATATATATATATATATATATATATATATATATATATATATATATATATATTATATATATATGTATATATATATATATATATGTATATATATATATATGTATATGTATATATATATATATATGTATATATATATATATGTATGTATATATATATATATATATGTATATATATATGTATGTATATATATATATGTATGTATATATATATATATATGTATATATATATATATATGTATATATATATATATATGTATATATATATGTATATATATATATATATATATATGTATATATATATGTATATATATATATATATATATGTATATATTGTTGCGAATATGGAATTTGGCCTCCATATCCGCTTGTAAATAGTCCCCTATTTCCCCAATACTCCCCAACTATCCCCAATCCCCCATTCCCTAGTCCCATTGTCTGTAAACAACACTCTGTAGAACCGACCTTCCCCTTTTTCCCCCATTAAATGTCGTGCCCAGGTCCACCGCATCTCACGTAGACAACTTTCGGACATCTTGCTAGTTATTCTTAGTCTATGTCAGTTAAGGACTCCTTTCCATTAATTCTGACTCTTCGTTGCACCAGAATGTGATTATATGGCACCAGTAGTGAGTTTAGGACCTTCCCATACCTCCTTCCATCTTCTTCCCCAAACAACAACAACAACAACAACTACAGCTACAACAACAATTACAACAACGGCGCGCGGGGGGAAGTGTGCGTCCTCCCACCAGCTCGGTTAGCCGCCATGACCATGCGCTCCACGGGGTTACCACGAAGGGGCTGGCTGTCAGCTCCTCGTCAAGGGCGGAGCCTGGTAAACCCCCCGCACCCAATAAGAAGGGCGGACCGATTCCATCTGGGCGGAGCTAACGAGCCGAGGGCGTGTCACTCCCCGCCGGATATACGCAGCGACTTACCGGACGTGACGTGAGATGCGCCCCCAGCTTGAAGAAGAGCAAGTCACTACCTCCGAGCGCTGCGACCTCCCTGCATCTCTGGACCGAACCGAGTCGATTCTGTCCCTGAGCCCAGGTGCACCTGGAGCCATCGATTCTGCCTTTCCTTGCCATCAATCCCCGTGTGAGTCAGCCTTTTGTCCCGTTTATCTGTCGTCTGTTGGGGGTTAATATAAGATTGTGTCTAAGTGCCTATCTTCCTTTGCTGTCCCTCTTGTAGTTGTAATCTAACCTTCCGAACGAATATAATCTCCTCCGGAGGTCTTGAGAACCGTATCCCTGGTGTCGTGTCATTTTAATCCCAGCCGGGTGTCTTTTCCTTCATTGATCTAGCGTAGCGCGATTAGTCAACGTTCGGGTATAATCGGGTAACTTGTGCAGACGTGGTCATACCAAACCGCTCGGTAAATAACATCTAAGCCGCGTCTGTAACAATTGGTGTCGAGGAGTGGAATTCGAACCCGGGACTAAATTTATTAGGCCCAAATTTGTAACAATTAGAATCGATTCGGAGCGCGTTTCCCGCGCGAAATTATAACGGCGAAATTTGATTTTGTTATACGGAAATAAAAACCCGAATTTTGAAAGTCGCGCTATGGCAGACCAAGACAGCTGGGGTCCGGTAGGGGAGAGTGAGGCAGGGTCGGTCCAGGACCAAATTGAGGGACGCGAGGAGAGCGAAGCAGTGAGGGCGGCAGGGTCGCAAAATAGCGTTGTCGTGCACGTGGGTGTAGCGGCACCAAATTTAGCCGCGGCCGTGGTCGCGGTAGCCGAACCCGAGATGCCAATGAATTGGAACCTGTTTATGAAACAGATGATGGCCTTTATGGTAAAAACAGACGATAATTTCAAAGGGATGGAAAACAGGATGGGAAACCAAATGGAGATAATGGGAAACCAAATGGGGGTAATGAGGGACGAAGCGAGGGGTACCGGTGAGGAGTTAGACAAGAAATTTGGGAAGTTCGACAATAATTTTGAGGGGTTAGACAACGGGATAAAAGAGGTAAAAAATGGGTTAGAGGGGGTAGAAAATAGAATGGCTGCCCAGGAGAATCAGATAGAGGGAGTGAAAAATGGGTTAGAGGGGTTAGAAAACAGGATGGAAGGCAAATTGAGGGACATGAGGGACCAAGCGGAAAGGGAAGTTAACCAAATGGGGCAGCAGATAGAGGGGGTCAGAATGGGGGTAGAAACCAAACTGGATGCTCACAGGGAGGAAATGGAGCAGATGAGGGTGGCATCTGGGCAGGAGATGCAAGTGATGGGAGAGGAGATCAGAAGAGGAGTGAGTGAGGAGGTCGGAGGAGTGCGCGAGGAGGTGAGGCACTGTAAGGAGCGCATGGAGACGGAGGTGAGAAAGGGGACTGTAAAACTGCAAGGGGGTATAGAGGAGTTGACGCTGGGAATAGAACAACTGACAGTGGGACAAAAGGAGTTGGGGGACCAGGTAAAGAAGAACACAGCGGTAATAGAGGGTTTAAAATCGACACAGAAGGAGATGAAAAAGGACGTAGGGGTAATTAAAAAAGAGTGTCAGACGGTACATGAGGACCTGACGAGGAAAATGGACAAGGTGGTAGAGGTGATGGAGGTTAAAGAACGGGAGGTGCGGGAGCACATAGAAAAAAATAAAGTGGAGTTAGAGGAAGAACTTAAAGGGGCGCACGAAGAGATGAAGGAGGTGAAGCAGAAATTAGAAGAAGTGGAAGAAGGGATGAGCGAAATTAAGAAGCGACGGAGAGAGGATAAGAAAGAGATAAAGGAGGAAGTAAAAGAATTGGTCCAAAGTCTGTGTTCGGATCGTGATGATGTGCTCATTAACCGGATGAGGGATTCGCAGGTGATGGAGGAGAAGCGAAGAGGAAGAGGACCCGGTGAAAGTGGTGACCAATATGGTCGTGCGTATGATGCGCCAGGGGATTTAAGAAGCTTGGGGGTCGAGATGGACCCGGGTGTTCGTGAGAGGCCGTTGGTGAAGTGTGCGACAGGTCTGGTGTGCGAAAGAGGAGGTGTGCGAGAAAGTCCGACTCTGGGGTGTGTGAGGAAAAAGTGCGTGCCAAGGAGTGAGTGTGCTGGCAAGAGTGAGTCGGTCGTAGCGCGTGTGCGAGGGGGCACATGGAAGCGCGGTGTGGTGAGTGTTACAGAGGGTGTAACGGGAGAGTGTGCGCGAGAAAGGTGTGTGACGGACAGGTGCATGAGGAAAGAGTGTGCTGTCAAGAGTAAGGGTGAGTGCGTGGTCAAGAGTGGTGGTGAGAGTAGTGAGAGTGACAAGGAGAGTGAGCTGGTTGTGACAGGTGAGCGAGGATGTACACCTGGGATGGAAGGATGCACACCTGGAATGGTAGAGCGTGAGTGGGAATGCACGCTGGAGTTGGTGGTGAGGCACGTGGTTGGGTGTGCGAATGAGGGCACACCTGTGATTGTCACAGAGGAGGTGACCGAGGAGGGGGCGCGAAGAGGTGTGTTGGTGAGGTCTGCGAGCGACGAATGTGTGCCAAGGTGTTCGGTGGTCAGGTGTGTGACCAAGGCTGTGAGTGGAATGGGTGTACCTGGGTGTGTGAGGAAAGGTACGAGGAGCATGGAAACGGCTGGATGTGTGAGCAAGGAACGGGCTGCGGGGTGTAAGCGTCCAGGTGAAGCATCGACTTTAGACGGGGTAGAGTTTAGAACGACTTATAGCCGAATCGGGCCCTCGGTGCGTGCTGGGCCTCGCTTTGAACGGCCGCGTCCGTGCTCCACTAGGCGGAGCTGGCAGCCCGATAGAAAGGGTCGTCATGGCGACCACTTTTTGGTGAGACGTGCCGGCAGGTCTAGATCGGGGCATTGGATGGCTCCACGCCGAGGTGGTGCGTGGGATCTCGGCACGGGTAAGCCCCCGTCCCTGCACCGAGTGCCGGACGCATCCTGCCGCCGGCACAAAACAACCAGCATCCATTGCTTGGCTTTACGAAGCCGGGCTTTGGACAGGGATTGGCGCACCGAGAGGCATTAGTGAGTAGACTGGGTGATGAGGTTAGTGTTTTGGACCCAAAATTAGAGAAAAACAAAATTTGATGATTGGCAAGGGATTGGCAGTAGTGATTGGCAGATGATGGGTAGTGATTGGCAAATTTTTGATTTGTTGAAATTTGATGTGCAAAATTGGTAGTGAGAGACCCCCGATGTGGTGGGATGGCAAGTCCACCATCCTTCCCATGTGTGGGGGCAAAGGAGCAATAGCTTATGGGGTGTATGGCAGTGAAAACTAGCCCGGGTGGGTTAGGTTATATTGTAGGGATCTAGAAGAGATTGACATTAGGTAACGTTAAGTTTAGTTAGTGACTGATACCTGTAGTGGGGACGCAGGTAGATTAGTGTGGATGATAATGACGAGGGAGCGCAATAGTTTAAAGGGGCGACTGGGAAGCGCAAGTTTCAGAGGGGAGTAGTTAGATGAGATGATGCCGTGTGTGTGTGAGGATGGAACAGGTGTGATTGCACAGGTGTGCAACTGGACAGGTGTGTGGAGCAGTGTATGAGTAGTGAGTGTGTGGATCAGCGCGAATGCGCTTGGGGAGAGAAGGGTGCAGGCGGCACCAAGAATGAGAGCACAGGTGTGCAAGTACAGGTGTGTGGAGAGAGTTGGAGTAAGTGGTACGGAGTGGTGTGCATGGTGCGAAGGTGTGGATGGGGGAAGAGTGGACCCATTTCACGAGTACCCGGGGCGGGTAGTGTAAGTGTTAGGTAGAGGGTATAGGTAAATTGTGGTTGGATATTGGCATTTGTGGTGCGGTTGCAGAATGGTATCGTGGATGGGTGCATTAGTGTTGTGGAAATGGCTGGGCGTGTAGCCTGTTAGTGTGTGTAGTTGGTTGGGCACTCCACCACTGTGAGGATGTCGGCCAGGTGAGGCCGCAGGTGGGCTCTGGGAGCCGGTAGAGTTGTGGATGGGGCCCGAGGATCCGGAGGACGGACCCGGGTAGCCCAGTGCCAGAGAGGGCACCGAGTGGGGAGAGCGCCAGAGGGCCTTCCCCAGGTAGTTAGGTTAGGGTAAGGAGCAGGTAAGCTCGGAGGCAACTGCAGTGGTGGAGGTGTGCAGGTGGGTAGACCTGCTGGGAGAGCTACACGTCGCGGCCCAGAAATTGTGCGAGGGCACCGGGAGATGAATCGGGGGAGTGAGACCCCAAATTGAAAAGCACCACAGTTTGGCCAATGGGAATTGGTTTTTAGAACCCATAGTGTAAGAGGGCCAATGGTTTGGCCGGAGAAAGACCCCGGGTAGTGTAAAGTTGTTAAAGTCAATTAGGAAATAGTTAGGATTGATGAACCTGTCGCACCATACGCAGCCACTTACCTGTGGTGATGATGATGACTCCACACCTGTGTTTTCTTTGTTTTGTGTTGCAGGAAGTAAGGACTGCTGTTGGATTTGTGAGACGCATCACGACGTGGATGAGACATTGGGGTGATTCCATCTCTCCCTCCTTAGGAGGGACTGATGATGAATTGGTGATGGCAAATTATGATGTTGAGTTGGAGATGGCAAATTTTGAGGAAAGTTGGAAATAGCAAATTTGATTGGTTAGGAGGGAGAGAAGACGAATTTGGTTTATGGGAGGAACGGGGAAGACAGTAGGGATGTTTGTTGATTTGTAAAGTAGATGTTTATGGGTAGTGTTGTGTTTTGTGGATACAGTAAGGGGTAAGGGAGGGGCCATGTAGGTTACCTGGTTGGGGGGGGGGGGGCGTACGGTAGGAACGTACCTGTCTCACCTGGTTCCCATGTGCCCCCAGTGTGCATTACCTTGCATTGCGTGCACTTTTGCGCCCTTACCACCTTACTCACTTGTCTTTTCTTTTGTCTCCCACCTCCGAGGATCTGGCTTTGGGGTAGAGAGAGAGGAGAGAGAGGTGCTGGCTTCGCAGTTGTGGGCCTGCACTTTCGCTGCTTGCTGCCTGGATCGATACACCATATGGACCGCAATGTTTGTGGCCACCCACCATGGACCGCAGTTCTTATGCGGCCAAGCACCACCCGTGGATGGACCTATGGGTCAACGTGGCACCGATGCCATACAAGGTGAACCACTAACAGTTGGCCCCCTGACGGCCACAATAGAGAAATGGACGCGGTTGGTGCCTTTCTTTATTTTTTAAAGAAGTAGGAAGGCCAAGTGCACCACACGAAGGCAAGACCAGCGGCAGAACATCGGCCGGCTGCGACACCACCGGTGATTATAAACACTTTATTGGTGCACCGGATGGTGCTGACTGTACATGGTGGGGTGGTGCTTTTCGTGCTGGGAAAGGGTGCTCTGCACGTTATTAAAGGCCGTAGGCCACAGAGCACTCGTGGGTTGGTGTATCGATGCTGGCATGCGTGCGCTCTCTATGCATAACATCTGCATGTGTCCCTCCAAAAACAGGTCCTGGATCGTAGTGTAAATATCAGCGTAGTCTTGTAAATAATGCTCCCTACCGGCTGTATGTTTAGTTTGAGGATTCTTTCCGGATTCGGTTATCCTGTGGGTGTGTTTCTGTGAGGAGAAGGGTGCAACGTCGCAGGGGGACATATTTACTCATTTGTGAATATCTGTAAAACTGTCGCACTCAGGGTAGAGTTAATAGTAGAGGGAACTACATTGCGTGCCACACTAAAGTAGGTAAAAATTTATCGGGTCGGGACGCCCCGAGGGTAGAGAAGGGTGCAATGTTGCGAATATGGAATTTGGCCTCCATATCCGCTTGTAAATATTCCCCTATTTCCCCAATACTCCCCAACTATCCCCAATCCCCCATTCCCTAGTCCCATTGTCTGTAAACAACACTCTGTAGAACCGACCTTCCCCTTTTTCCCCCATTAAATGTCGTGCCCAGGTCCACCGCATCTCACGTAGACAACTTTCGGACATCTTGCTAGTTATTCTTAGTCTATGTCAGTTAAGGACTCCTTTCCATTAATTCTGACTCTTCGTTGCACCAGAATGTGATTATATGGCACCAGTAGTGAGTTTAGGACCTTCCCATACCTCCTTCCATCTTCTTCCCCAAACAACAACAACAACTACAGCTACAACAACAATTACAACAACGGCGCGCGGGGGGAAGTGTGCGTCCTCCCACCAGCTCGGTTAGCCGCCATGACCATGCGCTCCACGGGGTTACCACGAAGGGGCTGGCTGTCAGCTCCTCGTCAAGGGCGGAGCCTGGTAAACCCCCCGCACCCAATAAGAAGGGCGGACCGATTCCATCTGGGCGGAGCTAACGAGCCGAGGGCGTGTCACTCCCCACCGGATATACGCAGCGACTTACCGGACGTGACGTGAGATGCGCCCCCAGCTTGAAGAAGAGCAAGTCACTACCTCCGAGCGCTGCGACCTCCCTGCATCTCTGGACCGAACCGAGTCGATTCTGTCCCTGAGCCCAGGTGCACCTGGAGCCATCGATTCTGCCTTTCCTTGCCATCAATCCCCGTGTGAGTCAGCCTTTTGTCCCGTTTATCTGTCGTCTGTTGGGGGTTAATATAAGATTGTGTCTAAGTGCCTATCTTCCTTTGCTGTCCCTCTTGTAGTTGTAATCTAACCTTCCGAACGAATATAATCTCCTCCGGAGGTCTTGAGAACCGTATCCCTGGTGTCGTGTCATTTTAATCCCAGCCGGGTGTCTTTTCCTTCATTGATCTAGCGTAGCGCGATTAGTCAACGTTCGGGTATAATCGGGTAACTTGTGCAGACGTGGTCATACCAAACCGCTCGGTAAATAACATCTAAGCCGCGTCTGTAACAATATATATATATATGTATATATATATGTATGTATATATATATATATATGTATATATATATGTATATATATATATATATATATATATATATGTATATATATGTATATATATATATATATGTATATATATATGTATATGTATATATATATATATATTGTTACAGATCGCGGACAGATGTTATGATGACCGAGCGGTGGTGTATTACCGCGACCTAACAGGATCCCTGACTCACCCGATTCACCCAGGACTTTGGCCGGATCGCACCACAGCTAGTCAATAGGGAAAAGACAAAGGCGACACGGATGTGAAGAAGAAAAAGAAGACAAAAAGGTTTGGAAATACTACTAAATTTATTGACTATTTACACACAAGCAAAAAGAAAGCAGTCACGTTTATTTACAAGCACATAAGACGCAGGTGACACAGGGAAAATACTAGCTTACCTACAGTCTTAATTAACCCAGGACAGAACAAACAAAAGGCAGACTCACGCGGGGAATGACAGGAATGGCAGGAGGTGGATGGCTGGAGGTGAACGCTTGGTGGAGCCAACGCGGATCTTGGTGGAGCTTTGGTGGAGGTGAACGCTTGGTGGAGCCAATGCGGAGCTTGGTGGAGGTGAACGCTTGGTGGAGCCAACGCGGAGCTTGGGGGATTGGTGTGACGGGTTCTCTCTCCTTCCTTAGTCCCACCCAGTCCAACAACTTCCTCTCTTGCTTAGTCCCACCCAGTTCAACAACTTCCTCTCTTGCTTCAGGACTCTTTCTCTCTCTTTCTTGGTCCCTCACTCTTTACCACCGACTCCTCACCGCAACCAACGCAACCACTTGACCACCACCTCTACTGACTGACTCTTCACCACTCTGCACTTGACGACCGACTCCCAACCAACTCAGACCAACTCAAAGTGCATCTCTCTTGGGAACACCCCCGCCGTGGGTTATATAGGCCCCTCCCCTTAACCTTTTCGAACCTCCCCCAAACGTTCTCTCCCCGCCCTCTCAAGCCAAACCCCTTGTTCATGGTTGGTCGAGTGGGGCTGGCTCTGACGAGGTGGGGACCCGCCTTCCTTCCCCCAACCCTGCCTCGTGGTCAATGGCGGATGAAGGGAAAACCGCCCAACATGCAGTTGGCAATGCGAATTGCAATTGACGGAAAGGGGGGAATGGAAGTGTTGGGAGTGGGAATGAAGGGAATCTATCTCTTTCACTGGTGCAATGGAGTATTTCAATTAATGGAAGACACAGCCTTACACTAATACACATAATAAGGATATAACTGTCAAAAAAGATATATCGTGTCCTGCATGTATGTTTTATGGACTAACTACGGGAACGCCCTTTGACCTTTATACAACCACAAACGGAGGGAGGAGGGGTGATATTTTACAACAACCTTTTACAACAACATTTTACCACAACAATAAAATAAAAAAACATTCTCATATCCACAACAATATATATATATATATATATATATATAATATTGTTACGGAACCCAAAGTCGGCCTCGGATCCCTTCTCGTCTCGTTCAAGACCGCGGACAAGATGTTATTTGCCGAGCGGATTAGCAGCCGCGGCTCGAACCATTAGCAATACTACACCCGATCCTAAACGTTGGCCAAGTCGTGCCACAGGTATTCAATGGGGAAATCACTAAAACGAAACGGATGTAAAGGAAAGAAGGCAAGGTAGGAAGAACAGGGATTTATTACTCACTATTATGTACAAGACCAAAGAAACCAAGGAAGAAGGAAGAATACGAAAATAAAGACAGAATGAGAAGAAGACACAGTGCAATACTAGCTTATCTATACAGGCTTAACTTATACCCAGGACAACACGGACGAACAGATGACAGTCAGACTTACACGGGGATGATGACAGGACTGGCAGGAGGTTCGTTCATCTGGCGAGGTTCCGTTCCGACCCACGACTCTCTCTCTCTGTCGGTAGCCCTGGGATTCTCCTCTCCAGTACCTCAAACCCAGCTCCAGCCTCGAACCCAGCTCAGCAGCACGCACCCCGCTCTCATACCAGTTCTCGTACCAGCCAAGTAGCATGTCCTCTCGCAAGTCCTCTCCTTGCGCGATTGTCGCACGCATATATCAAGCGGGGTCGTGACACGCCCTCAGCCGTTTGGGTACCGCCCCCGTGCTCTGTTTTGTGGCCTTCTATGGCAATGCCACGGTCTTGTTACCTTATTTGGGTATGGAGCTGAACAGCCCCACCCCCCCCCCCCCCCCCCCCCCCGTGGCGAGCCACGGGCTTGTAGCCTTACTTGTGCATGGAGCTGAACAGCCCCGCCCCCGTGGCGCGCCATGGGCTTGTCTCTTCTCGGCGACCCCGCCCTTCTTGTCCAAACAGAGCACATATTCACTATGACGGCGAAAGCTGCTTCCAAACCAGGGCCAGTTGAGAGGGCGCGCACAGCGAGGGAGAGTTTGGCTGGGAAATGCAATCCTTGAAGGGGACCTATCTTATGTCATTTGGTGCAATGCAGTCAATTAATGGGAAACACAGCCTTAAACTAATACACATAACAAGGAAATAACTATTTAGAAGGGTATATGATTTTCTACCTGCATGCGATGGATTAACTAAGGGGGACGACCTTTGATCTTTACACTTAACGGAGGTATTTACAAGGATCATTACACTTTTTACAGAGGGTGATATTTTCAACAATTACAGGATTCTCAAATCCGCAACAATATATATATATATATATATAATCGGGAGGTTAAATCAGACGCGGGCGTAGCTTCAGGACGTCGATCTTTAATTTGACAAGCTTTCGACCAACAAAGGTCTTCTTCTTCGTCGTCCCCAAGTTCAATGGAAGGACAATAAGGCCCATATATATATATATGGGGCCGTCAATAAGTAAGCTTAAAATATTTTTCACAACTTGTTTATTGCATGTACATGTGTAACAACTGTTATTTTTCAACATAATCTCCATTGCGTTCAGTGACGCCACTCTTTGCTGGCCCTCTACGTTTCTGGCTAAAAGTAGTGGACCCAGCTTTCATCCCCAGTCACTACGTGCTGTAAGAAAGTGTCACCTTCTATTTGGTAACGTCGCAGAAGTTCTTCACATGCGTCCACTCGCCGTTCCTTAAGTTCGGGTGTGAGTTGTCTCGGCACCCACCTTGCAGGCACTTTGCGGAACCCCAGAATGTTCTGAATGATATTGTGTGCTGAACCATGGCTAGTGTTCAATTCAGAGACCACTTCATCCAGCGCAATGCGACGGTTTTCCCTTAGCATGCGCTCAACTCCTGCAACCATTTCTGATGTGTCGGCTGTGTGAGGCCGGCCCGATCGAGCAGCGTCTTCCACACTGGACACTCCTTTTATACTTCCTGTCCCAGTCGTACACCTGCTGCAGTGATAAACTTGCATCACCGTATTACATCTTCATTCTGCGATGGATTTCACTGGGATTCACACCTGCACTTCCCAAGAAACGGATGAGTTGCTCCTCCCTGGTGCATGGTGCATGCTTCTAACGGAGCTGCCATCTTGGAACTGCTGTACTGACGTCATACGCTCAAAGTTGCCAGATCTAAAAAAGGCAAAACATGACTTACCCAAAGATATAACATATGTCGTCTACAACTACACACATTTCATTCTCAAATTTATATTGCCATTTTAAGGTCACTTATTGACTGGCCGTCGTGTGTGTATATTATATTGTTACGAATTTGGTAGAGCAGAGTAGATCTGAGTAGGTAACATGCTTCGACTGTCGCGATAGGGAATCTACCTGTAATAAGTCATGTGTCAGCGTTTTGTCGGCTAAGATGCATGATTGTGAATCTACCAGGAGATTCGTGTGTTAGTTAGTGTAGGGAATAATGAGTAGAGCCCTTGTATGTCTCACCTGGTAGCCAAACCTTTGTCCATTTTGGCACTGCACACCACTTAAACATTAGTTCGGACCTTTAGTACAACACTAAATGACACCTTCCCCCCTGACATGACTTAGGAAGAAATCGGGCTAGGACACCGCCGATAATGGCTCCACCATTTGCACCTCCGAGAGGCCTACCCGCCTCGCATAGCATGTGCTGTGACCAAGGAGTAGGGGACGGGAGTGGAGTGACGCAGTGGGCGTGACCTGAGCGAGTCGGGGGAGGCTCTGATTGGCAGAGGAGTGCGCCAATGCTGACGTCACCGGGTGAGAGATATTAACAGCGCCGGACGCCTTTGCTAGGAGTTGTTGGATCGAGAGTTCAGTGCAGATCTGATCCCGAGTTGAGCAGGAGGATTGAGAGAGTCGAGTTCCATTCCTGAGTCGAGTTGAGCAGTTGGATTCCTGGCAGTGCAGTGCAGAGCACGAGTCCGTTTTGAGCAGTTGGGTTTGAGACGCGGCAGGTCGGAGTCGATCCCGTGTGGAGCCGCGAGCCTGCGTGGGACGCGTGGCGCTTGGAGCGAGGCCTTGTGGGACTTGGAGCGAATGACCTCGTGGTGCGCGGTCGGGCCGGGCGGGGCGGTGTTGGACAGCAGCGGAAGAAGACGACAAGACAAGCCAAGCCGAGCTCAGCGTGCTCAGCGCTCAGCGTATACAGTAATGAAAAACAAAACGTGCGCACAAAACGTATTTTATTGATTTTATACAAGCATATCAATAATAAACATATCAATAATAAACATATTAATCCCTCAAATGTTCAAACTGTTTGCCCCCGGCATTCACACACTCCACTAGTCGAGTGTGGACACCCATGCACACTCTGGCACAAAGGTCTTTATCAGCATCAATTTCCTGGCAAGCCTCCCGTATGAACTGAATCATGGCATCAACAGAACGTGGCTTGCGTGCGAAAACCCTGTCTTTTACACATCCCCAGAAAAAGAAGTCCATAGGGGTGAGATCCGGCGAACGTGGCCAGTCAACGGCTCCGCGACGTCCAATCCTTACTGTATACCTACTTTTGCAGCCCCCTATATATATATATATATATATATATATATATATATATATATATATATATATATATATATATATATATATTTACGGTTTTTAGAACCTTCACTTTGTAAATTTTAGTAAATGTTTCCCTTATAAATGATCCCCTGTAAATATCCCCATCAATTGGCTTTATTAAAGATCGCACCCTAGTTAGTCCATGTACAACACGTAGAGAACCATAGGACCTCTCTGTAGTTATTTCATGATTATGTGTTTCAGTTAAGGATCTGTTCCCAATAGTTGAATCTGCGTTGCATTAATCAAATAAGATAGGCCCCTTCAATTCCGTTCATTTTGCGACCTCCCTCTCCAAGCGACGCCATTACGTGCCTCTGCCAGCAGCGTTCGCTGCCTTAGTGCTCGCTCAAGCGCCGCTATAAGCGATGCGGTCAGGCCCGAGAAAGGAGGCGGAGCGCCAAGAAGAAGGTGTGGCCACGTCATCCAGTCGTCAAAGGCGTGGCCGGTAAGCCCTCACCAGCCAACCAGGGCTGAAGGAACATCGCTGGCAGGCGTGGCTTTTTGCCTCGCGGAGTGATCGCTGGTCGCATTATATAAGCGCGAACGCAAAGCCCTTTCACGTACTTGGATGGGAGAGCGCAGGCGCGCACGTTGTAAACTCTTTGATGAGAGAGCGCTGGTTGTAAGAGACTTGTTGAAGAAGGGTGCACTTGTATTAGAGAACATTGGAGAGGGGGCGTTTGGCACGAGCGTGCATTTATTACGTACGCCACAGGACACCCGCTTAACCCCCCGCTATATGAACTGTCCGGTCACGTTCAACCATACGCGGAGCTGCCTGCCGGGTTTCGCCCGTGGGACCGGAGCCTGGACCCCATCGCCGGACCCTCTACCTGTTCTACAATCCAGCTACAATCCCCGTGTGAGTGTGTTTGTTTGTCCGGGGTATAATATAAGACTATTTTAAGGCTGCCCTGTGTTCTGCTTCTTCTCCTTGTAAATGCCCTTCTTTCGTTTCCTCTTGTAGATAGTAAATAAACCTGTGTTCTTCCTTTACCCTTTTTGGTTCTTTGGCTTCCTCTCATCTGGTCGCTTTAGTCTTTTCCCCATTAAGTACCTGTGGCGCGATTTGGCCAA
Organism: Myxine glutinosa; assembly: GCF_964187855.1. Taxonomy (NCBI): domain Eukaryota; kingdom Metazoa; phylum Chordata; class Myxini; order Myxiniformes; family Myxinidae; genus Myxine; species Myxine glutinosa. Next base: position 98,466,766 of record NC_136270.1, read on the forward strand.
CTGCTTTATAGTCGGGTTTATTCTCTTGCTAACGGCCCGAGTCGCAGCTCGCTTCGCTCGGCGCAATCCAATCAAGCTGCGGCCCGGGTGGGAGTATTTCCTCGCTTACGGCTGGCGGTAGTAATTAGGTATTAAGACAAATTGGGCTTACAACCCTACTTACCATCGACCGGAAGTGACGTCATACCCCCAGGACCGGTCGGACGGCCAGCTTAACAGGACAAGGGGATTAACCCCCCCTTGCTAACGGGAGTGCCGTCCCCCAGATCCGTAACAATATATATATATATATATATATATATATATATATATATATATATATATATATATATATATATATATATATATATTGAAACGCAAAAGAAACTTACCA
>NC_136270.1:98472138-98594492 GCF_964187855.1 Myxine glutinosa
TAATGTCATACCAATCATTATTTGATCTCACATACCTTAGAATATATGCCAATGTATACATATACACAAAGAATATATATTAGGGGGTGCTTACCTTAATTCGTTGTGTAGGGGTGCTTAACTTAATTCTTTGTGTATATATATATATATACATATATATATATATATATATATATATATACATATATATATATACATATATATATATATACATATATATATATATACATATATATATATACATATATATATATACATATATATATATACATATATATATATATATATATATATATATATATATACACACAAGCTTTGCTCGGCTCGCTACGCTCGCCTCGCCACGCGTCGTTGCAGAGGAACGGGCTTGTTTTAGTTGAGGATAATGACTGTACCTGAGTTGCTGTGTTGTCATGATGTACACCAATCATAATACAAACAATTATTTTGCACAAATTTATTTGTGGTGTTGATATTTATTACATTTTTATAAGCAATTTAGGTTGAAATATATATTTATTTATTTTTCAAAAAAGAACCCTTGGCACATGTGCGGGAGGGGTAGGTGCAGACTGGAAGTTTAGGATTATTACACCTCCACCACAAAATTAAAAACACCTCACCACCAGCTAATTCAAAACACCTCACCACCACATAATTTAAAACACCTCACCGCCACGTAATTAAAAACACCTCACCAACATGAAATGAAAAACACCTCAGCACCACGTGATTCAAAACACCTCACCACCACGTTATTAAAAACACTTCACAATCACGGAAACAAAAGTTTGAGGGAGTAGTTCAGTGACAGCACAGACACTGCCCATATACAGTCACGTGAAAAAGTAAGTACACCCCATGTAAAGTTTTGACTTTTTCAACATATTTCAACATACAGCTATTTGATCTTCATTTCAACAATATTGACAGATAAAGGTGATATCATAAAACAAATATCTTGAAACATTTACATTTTGTAGTCCATTGTATAATTTAAATAAACATGAATGCAAATTTCGCATGTGGAAAAAGTAAGTACACCCCGACATTTATCACTACTTCAAATACCTAAAATTAGAATCAGGTGCACCAGCTCAGGTGCAAATGATTAGAACATCTTTAGAGAGGATCTTGGAGGAACCTGTCTTATTTAAACCTCAGACATTTAGTTTGGTTTACTCTTTGTTGTTGAAGTGTGCGGCGTCACCATGCCGAGATCAAAAGAGCTCTCTGCGGCCTTCAGAAAGAAGGTTATAGATGCCTACGAGTCTGGGAAGGGATTTAAAAAGATCTCCAAACAATTTGAAATCAATCATTCGACTGTCTGGAAGATCATGTACAAGTGGAGAAGATTCCAAACAACTGCCAACTTGTTCAGGCCAGGCCGCCCCAGCAAGTTCAGCCCGAGAGCAGACCACAAGATGCTGAAAGAAGTCTCGAAGAACCCCAGAATGTCATCACGGGACCTACAGGTAGCTCTTGCCACTGTTGATGTCAAAGTGCACGAGTCTACCATTCGAAAGAGGCTGCACAAATTTGATCTACATGGGAGGTGTGCCAGGAGGAAACCTTTGCTGTCCAGAAAGAACATCAGGGCAAGACTAAAGTTTGCCAATAAACACCGAGGCAAAGACAAGCACTTCTGGAACAATGTGCTCTGGACAGATGAGTCAAAGGTAGAGCTATTTGACCACAGTACCAGAAGATATGTTTGGCAAAAACCAAAGACAGCATTAGACCACAAGAACATGATACCAACTGTAAAGCATGGTGGTGGAAATATTCTTCTTTGGGGCAGCTTTGTTGCATCAGGGCCTGGGCAGGAATATTCCACGATGAAATCTTCATTGTACCAGAGGGTGCTTAAGGATAATGTGAGGCCATCTGTCGGAAAGTTGAAGCTCAACCGAAGGTTGACCTTGCAACATGACAATGACCCTAAACATACCAGTAAATCCACCAAGGAATGGCTGAAAAGAAAGAAATGGAGGGTTCTGGAATGGCCAAGTCAAAGCCCGGATCTAAATCCCATCGAGATGTTGTGGGGGAATTTGAAACGAGCTGTGCATGCAAGAAGTCCCTGGTGTTGGGCTAGCGGCTAGGGTGCCGGCTTAGGATCCAAGGATCCTGGGTTCGAATCCCAGTCGATCGCTGAATTAACGCCAGAGGGGTTGACTCAGCCTGTCATCCTTCCGAGGTCGGCTAATTGAGTACCAGTTCACTGGTAATTCCCTGCTTGTCGTAAAAGGCGACAAACAGGGTTGGCGGCAGGAAGGGCATCCGGCCGTAAAACATTGCTTCAAAAAGGGGACCAAAAACAACAACAACCACGGTCCCCGAAAAAGGCCAACCCCCGCTTTGCGGGGAAAAATGGCCTCTAAACGGTGGTTTTTGTGCATGCAAGAAACCCCTCAAACATCGCACAACTGAAAGAATTCTGCATGGAGGAGTGGGCAAAAATTTCTCCCAGTCGATGTCAGAGACTGGTAGACAGTTATAAGAAACGCCTACTTGAGGTTGTTTCTCCCAAAGGGGGCAATACCACTTATTAGAGCCAAGGGTGTACTTACTTTTTCCACATGAGAAATTTGCATTTATGTTTATTTAAATTATACAATGGACTACAAAATGTAAATGTTTCATGATATTTGTTATATTATATCACCTTTATCTATCAATATTGTTGAAATGAAGATCAAATAGCTGTATGTTGAAATATGTTGAAAAAGTCAAAACTTTACATGGGGTGTACTTACTTTTTCACATGACTGTATGTAGATATATAGATAGATGACTGTACCTGAGTTGCTGTTTTGTCATTGTTTACACCAATCATAATACAAGCAATTATTTTGCACAAATGTATTTGTAATACACGTGATATTAAATTTTAGAAACAATTGAAGTTGAATATTTAAGTTGAAAATTTTTTTTTTCAAAATAAAATAAAATAGTATTTCCAAAAATTTCAAAAAAAAAAACCATTTGGACATAGACATGGGAGATATTGGTGCATACCAGAAGTTTGGTACAATTTCACAAATGTTTGAAGGAGTAATTCAGTGACAAGATAAGACAAGACAGACACTGCATAGATATACATATTGTTGCGGATCTCGGACGTCGGCTCTCCCCTTATCAGGGGGGGGGGGGGGGTTAATCCCCTTGTCCTTTCATCTGGCCAACGCGAGTCCTTGAAGTTATACGCTCCTTCCGGTCGGTATTAGGTAGGGTTACTGGTCAACTTAGTCCCAAATACCGAATTACGAACACCGACCGCGAAGCAGGGAAATAACGCCCGCCCGAACCACGGCATTAGTGGACACGCCGAGCGAAGCGATCCGCGATTCGGGCCGTTAACAATGACTTGACCCAATTATGGCGGTTCAGATCGTGCCACGTTTACCCAATGGAGAAAAGACTGATGCGATCGGATGGAGAGGAAACCCAGAAAATAGGAAGAACAGATTGGTTTATTAATTATGTACAAAGAAAGAAGAGGAAACGAAAGAAATGTACAGGATAGGAAGAGGAAGAAGAAGAACACAGGGCAGCCTTAAACAGTCATATTCTTAATACCCCAGGACAAACGGGCCCGTCTCACATACACGCTCACACGGGGATTGTAGATGGTTGATGGTCACCAGCGCGTCCAGGCTCCAGCCCGGCTCCGGTCCAACGGATGAAACCCGGCAGGCAGCTTCGCGTATAGTGGAACGCGAACGGACGATTATATAACGGGGGGAAGGCTGGTGTCCTAGCAGCGTATGTAATATGTGCACACTCGTGCCAAACGCCCCCTCTCCAAAGTCCTGCCTTTAACTCCCAACGCCAGCGAGCCCTCTTTAATCACAGTAGTCCTGGACAGTTCTCTCATCAGTGCGCTTCCTTGCAGTCCTGTGAAATGTGCGCTCTCCCAATAAGCCTTCTCAAATCAGCACCAGCGAGCAAGTCCTTTCGCAAAGCGCATATAACCACGAGTTATTTTACCAAGCGCGCTTCCAACAAGAGTCCTCTGGTAAGTCCTGTCACAACCAATCAAGCGCATTAGTTCTCTCAAAGGGCTTTGCGTTCGCCATTTTATAAGTCCAGCAGCGATCGCTCCGCGAGCCCAAAAGCCACGCCTATCAGGCAATCTTACTACAGCCCTGGTTGGCTGGTGCTTGCTTACCGGCCACGCCCTGATGATGGGTTGACGTGGCCACACCTTCTCCCTGGCGTTCCGCCCCCTTTCTCGGGCCTCACCTTGTGGCTTATGGCGGCGTTTGGGCGGAAGCCCTGCGAACGCTGCTGGCAAGGCGCGTAACAATTTGGGAGGGCCATGGGGCACAGACAGGAGGGCGCGCTTAATGGCGTCGCTTGGAGAGGGAGGCTGGCAAAATGAATGGATTGGGGCCTACTCCTTATTTGATTGACACAACGCAGATTCAACTATTGGAAACACGGCTTTATCTATACACATACTAATGAAATAACTGAAGTCCTATGATGACCTACGTGTTGCTTGTGGCCTAACTATGGGTTGCTGCCTTTAACCTTTTAATGATGTCATATTTATAAGTGTGGGTTCACAAAACCGCAACACTGCACCCCCCCCCAACCCCCCCTCCTTTTCCTAGGCTCGCCCCGAGCCGAAACAATTGGACTATCTTTTAATTCGTGTGACACTTAGGTGTGGTTACCCTTTACATTTAACCTACTACCCTGAGTGCGACAGTTTTAACACTAGATATGTCCCCCCTGCTGCGTTGCGTCCTACCTAACTGACTCACGCCCACAATTAACCGAATTGCGGAATGGTTCTCAAATTACACATAAAGCCGGTGGGGAGCATTATTTACAAGACTACTGTTATTTACACTACAACCCAGGACCTGTCGTTTGTGGGAAAAGAAAAGAGAGAATTTGAAAAGAGGAAATGCCATTTGCAATGCACTGCACCGATACACCATACCCATATGTACCCAATAAATGCACCATAATAAAAAAATGCACGAAAAGCACCAAAAATGCACAAAACACAACATTTTAAAATGATTGATGTCTTCTTGTGCTTCTCTGCTGGGCCGATGTATCTTGGCTTGGTCTTCATCTTCTTACTTGATGTTAATTAAGAAAAAGGGCACACACCGCGTCCGCTTTTTTATTTATGGCCAGCAGGGCCAACTCAGGTGGTCCGCCTGCATGGCATCGATGCCACTTAAAACAGTGGTCCGCAAGCCAGATTCTGCTGGCAGCAAAGGTCTGTCCCAGCAGAGGTGCCAGGCCACAGAACGTGTGGTCCATAGGTGCCAGGCCACAGAACGTGTGGTCCATCGGGTGTACCGGTGCATGCAGGCAGCAAGGGTGCAGGCAGCAAAAGTGTGACTGCACTGCTCAGGGCACCTGCACGCTCCCCTCACACAAATGAGTCCATGGTCCATGAGTCCATGACCATGACCATGGTCCATGAGTGGGGAAGGAAGACAAAGCAGAGATTAGCGAGGGGCAAGGGCGCAAGGGTACACATCATAACAAGGCAATGCGACATGAAGGCGCGGGAGAGCGAGCTGAGAAAGCTCGTCCCGACTCGTACGTCACCCCCCATGTCAGCCTACACTACCCTTGCCCTTCCCCGTATTTACATAATTTACAAATTTACCAATCCGTCTCTACCCGTCTTGTCTCCCATATCTCCCCTAAACCAAATTAGTTACCCAATCCCTCCCAGGAAGGAAGGGATGGAATTTCACACAATGTCTCACCAACGTCAAGATGCGTCTTACATTTCCAAACATTTGCAAAAACTGGTGTGGAGTTCTATCACCTCGGTGAGTGGATGCGGATGGTGCGAAGAGATTTTCTCCTAACTATCTTCTAAATGACATTAACACAGTTAAACTACCCGGGGTCTTGCCCTGCCAATCCATTGGCCATCTTTACTCTATGTGGTTCTAAAAACCAATTCCCATTGACCATCCCTGTGGTGCTCACCAATTTGGGGTCTCACTCCCCCGATTTTTCTCGATTGTGCCCTCGCACAATTTCGGGGCTGGGTCGTGTGGCTCTCCCAGCAGGTCCTTCTTACCTGCACACCTCCGCCACTGAACATCGCCACCCGAGCTTGCCTAGCTCCTCGCACTACCCTAATCTACCTGGGGAAGGCCCTCCCTGGCGCTTACCCCTTCGATGCCCTCTCTGGCATTGGGCTACCCGGGTCCTCTCCTCGGATCCTCGGGCCCCGCTGAACACTATTGAACTGAACACTAACTGGCTCCCAGAGCCTACCTGCGGCTTCACCTGGCCGACAGACTACCAGTGGCGGAGTGCTCATTTAACCACATGCACTAACAGGCTCACACGCCCAGCCATTCCACTTCACTTATGCACCCCTCTAAGCACTTAATTGCTACTACATGCACTACAGATGTCAATATCCAACCAATTTACCTACTTCCTCTACCTACTTTTAAACTACCCTTCCCAGGTATTCGTGAAGGGGTTCATCCTTCCCCCATCCACTCCTTCGCACCATGCACTCCACTACCCTCATTCCACAATACTCACTCCACACCATTTATTCCACACACCTGTTTCCATACACCCCAACTCTCCACTTGCATTCTATGCAAGTCATTCACTCAACACCATTACACTCATCCACAATACCCTCACAGTACATCACTTCTCCAAACCTTTGCCTCATTCGCTCAGATTTTCCCACGCTCCATTTCCTCATTTCAACATGCTCACCAGCAAGACTCTCATTCAATTCCTCATTTAAACTAGACCACAAACACACTGCATCATCTGACTAACTACTACCCCTCTAATCCTTGTGCTTTCCCCGTCATCCCTTTATACTACTACACATCCCACGTTATTATCATCCAACTACTCTACTCTACGTCTCCACAACCTGCACAAAGTCACTACTTAACTCTCAAGTCTCCTAAAGTCATCTTTCCAAATTCCTAACATTATCCTAACCCTCCCTCGGCGAGCTTACACTGCCAAAACCCCATAAAACTGCTGCTCCTTTGCCACAAAAAGAAGGGATGGTAGATTTACCATCCCTCTACATCACTATCACCATTTGTCCACTATACTTGAGCTTCTCGGTGCGGGAAATACATTCTTACTGCTCGGCTTCGAAAAACCAAGAAATGCGTGCGGATGGTCAGTCTCCTGTAGGTTGGGTCCGTCCGGCATTTTCGATTCTGGGGAGGAGGCATACTCGGGCCGAGGTTCCAAGGTCCATCCTGGCGCGGAACCTTGCTGTCTCCGGCCCAATGACCCAACCTCCCCCGGCCGGAACACCGCCCCCGCCAGGGGGCGAAGGTCCGACATGGCCTTTCTCCCCCGGAATCGTGCCGGTCGCCGCTACCACGCGGCACCGACCATACAGGGCGGAGCCCGACCCGAATCGTGCACGGTGCTCCTTGCAGGAGTGCCGCGGCAACGATCCCCGCCGGCCCTCGCAGCACACAAAGCGCACCACGCCCCGAGAGCTCACGTCGGCTAGCCGTCGGCCTAAGCGCTGCCCCAGTCAGCATCGATGCTCGAGTCGCATTCTCACATCCACACCTCGCGACCCTTTCTTTTCTCGCACAACGCCGTTCTCCAGCGCCTCTCGTACAACCCATACATTTCGTCACCGCTCTCTCTCGTGCACACCACCCAGGCGCACTCATTCTCCTCGCACACTCTGTTACACACCTTCCTTCCACGCACTCCTCCCATGCACTCTCCCCCGTTACGTACTCCGTAACCACCCCGGGTGTGCACTCTTGCGTCCACCCACTCAGCGCACACCTACCCACGGGTGTGCAATCTCCTGTCGCACACCCAATCACGCGCTCCGGTGTGCATCCCCGCACACGCTCCTCATCCATCTCCGGTGTGCATCCTCGCACACTCTCTCCATCCATCTCACTCTCTGTACCGCTCTCACTCTCACACATACACTCCCTTGTGCATTCTCCCTCGCTTTCTGTAATACACTCGCGCTCCGGCGCCGTCCGCACACGCGCGCCATTCCCTTTCACACAGCGCACCACGGACCTTCCACAAGCGCCCGGGTTACGCCGGGATCCCAAGCGCGCGAAAAATCCTTTCGCGCCAAACCTTTTCGCGCCATATACAGCCCGGCTTACCTTCGGGATCCTTTTCTCCACACGCACCTGCAAATCTTTATTGGGGTTAGGAAGTACGGCATCATGATGTGAATACAGACTTTGTGCATACTCCATCTTTTCCTCCCGCCAGTGCTCTTCTAAGTCCGCCGTCTCTTGAATCCCAATTTCGACTATTTCTTTCATTTCAATCTCTTTTTCCTCGACGACCGCTGGCGCTAATAAAATAACATTTTCTAATTCGGCGGTCGTCGGCTTTCCCATACAATTTCCCAATGTCACAATTTCTATTCCCGGTCAACTTGACTGCGCTCTGCTCAAACCCGCTTAACCTGCGCTCCTCAAGCCGCGCTAACCCCTTCGCATACCGATGAGCCTTTCCCGCTTGACCTGCGGTCTCTGTCCTTCTCAAATTCTTTTATCTGGCCACCTATCCTGGTTCCAAACCCCGCTAACCCGTCCTTCATTCCCTCCATTTGATTTTCTCGGGTGGCCATCCTTTCTTTCAACCCCGTTAACCCCTCATTCATTTCTCTTGCTTGGCCACCCATGTCCTTCAATTGGTCCCCTATTTTGCTTCCGAATCCTCCCAATTTGTTTTCTAATCCTCCCAATTTGCTGTCTAATCCCCCAAATTTGCTGTCTAATCCCCCAAATTTGCTGTCTAATCCCCCAAATTTGCTGTCTAATTCCCCAATTTGATTTCCCAATCGCTCCCCCATTCTGTTTTCCATTCGTTCCAATTGTTCTCCCATCTTGTCAATACTGTCGTTCTTTTTCTGTATTTCCGCCATGAATTGTGCCATGAAGGCCTGCATGTCGACCACCCCCATTTGCGCAGCGGGCGCGGCCCTCATTGCCATGTTCAAGGTGCCGCCATTTTGTTCGCCTGCAACCTCCACTGCCGCACCTTCTTCACTTTCCTCCTCCATTCCTCCCAATTGTCTCACTTCTTCCCCGGGGTCCTGGATTGACTCTAACTCCTCTTCATCTACCCCCACCGGCATCCAATCGCCTTGGCTATGCATGGCACGATTCAAATTTAGATGTTATATAAAAATTTCGGCCGCTCGTAATTTTGACCAATTTTTTGTCCCCCCAAAAAAAAAAATTTGGTTCAGGTCCAAATCCCACTCCCCGCCACCAAATGTTGTGGCCAATAGCACAATTGGTGTCCAAAATTTTGTCTAACAAATTTAGTCCCAGGTTCCAAATCCCACTCCTGACACCAATTGTTGCGGATCTCGGACGTCGGCTCTCCCCTTATCAAGGGGGGGTTAATCCCCTTGTCCTTTTATCTGGCCGACGCGAGTCCTGGAAGTTATACGCTCCTTACGGTCGGTATTAGGTAGGGTTATTGGTCAACTTAGTCCCAATGGACACGCCGAGCGAAGCGAGCCGCGATTCGGGCCATTTACAATGACTAGACCCGATTATGGCGGTTCCGATCGTGCCACGTTTACCCAATGGAGAAAAGACTGATGCGATCGGATGGAGAGGAAACCCAGAAAATAGGAAAAAGCAGATTGGTTTATTAATTATGTACAAAGAAAGAAGAGGAAACGAAAGAAATGTCCAGGATAGGAAGAGGAAGAAGAAGCACACAGGGCAGCCTTAAACAGTCTTATTCTCAATACCCCAGGACAAATTGGCCCGTCTCACATACACACTCACACGGGGATTGTAGATGGTTGATGGTCATCAGTGCGTCCAGGCTCTAGCCCGGCTCCGGTCCAGGCTCCGGTCCAACGGACGAAACCTAGCAGGCAGCTTCGCTTGTAGTGGACTGCGAACGGACGATTATATAACGAGGGGAAGGCTGGTGTCCTAGCGGCGTATGTAATACGTGCACACTCGTGCCAAACGCCCCCTCTCCAAAGTCCTGCCTTTAACTCCCAACGCCAGCGAGCCCTCTTTAATCACAGTAGTCCTGGACAGTTCTCTCATCAGTGCGCTTCCTTGCAGTCCTGTGAAATGTGCGCTCTCCCAATAAGCCTTCTCAAATCAGCGCCAGCGAGCAAGTCCTTTCGCAAAGCGCATATAACCACGAGTTATTTTACCAAGCGCGCTTCCAACAAGAGTCCTCTGGTAAGTCCTGTCACAACCAATCAAGCGCATTAGTCCTCTCAAAGGGCTTTGCGTTCGCCCTTTTATAAGTCCAGCAGCGATCGCTCCGCGAGCCCAAAAGCCACGCCTCTCAGGCGATCTTACTACAGCCCTGGTTGGCTGGTGCTTGCTTACTGGCCACGCCCTGATGGTGGGTTGATGTGGCCACACCTTCTTCCTGGCGTTCCGCCCCCTTTCTCGGGCCTCACCTCGTGGCTTATGGCGGCGTTTGGGCGGAAGCCCAGCGAGGCTGCGAACGCTGCTGGCAAGGCGCGTAACAATTTGGGAGGGCCATGGGGCACAGACAGGAGGGCGTGCTTAATGGCGTCGCTTGGAGAGGGAGGCTGGCAAAATGAATGGATTGGGGCCTACTCCTTATTTGATTGACACAATGCAGATTCAACTATTGGAAACACAGCCTTATCTATACACATACTAATGAAATAACTGAAGTCCTATGATGACCTACGTGCGTCTTGTGGCCTAACTATGGGGTGCTACCTTTAACCTTTTAATGATGTCATATTTATAAGTGTGGGTTCTCAAAACCAATTCACAAACAAACAATTCACAAACAAATTCACAAACAAATTCACAATTCACAAACAAACAATTCACAAACAATTTCACAAAAGTTTGAGGGAGTAGTTCAGTGACAAGATAAGACAAGACAGACACTACATAGATATACATATATAGCATCATTTACCTCCATGCATTCAAACACAAGCCCGCCTCCACAATGCCATTGAATTTCACTCACCCACATAATGCACATAGTTTAATTTGATCCAGCCTTTGAAAAAAGGAAAGAAAACGGGTGCTTTCTTGCACATTGATTCACTAAAAAGGCCCTATCGGGAATAAAAATGTGTTCTCACCAAATTTGAGTGTGTGCGTGTATATCGGTGTCCACAATCAAATGTATCACACTTCCATTGTTTTTCCCAAAATTGTATAATTATAGACACATGCGTGGGGGTGAAAAAAGCATTCCGATTTCCTTTCTTTTCTTTATAATAAAAACTGTTTTCCAAAACATTTCTCTGCATGCATACAGTATGAACACTAATAACTGCAGGTGTATTATGACCACTTGTGGACATGATATGATACTTTTAATTTGTTTAATGCGAGTAGAGAAAGAAGAGTTTCAATCAAAGCAGACATACCAACTGTGTATCGCACTTACGGTGCTTGCAATTGGCAAATTGCATCAACATCACCGAACACATTGATCTCTCCTGTCCATGCCTTAACAGGTCTGCAAATTAAGACTTTAGTTTTCTTTAATTTAACTGCAGTACAGCTAATTATTTCGCATGTCTATACATTCTACATTTTGACAAGATGTGTGGGAGAGGGAGGGAGAAGGACGGATGAAAAATGATAATTTTCTTCATTTCACACTTCCACATTTAATAATGTTAACAATTTCATGCAAAGGGACAGAAATAAATAAGTGTCATCGAGTCGTGTTTCTAGCACGCAGAAGATGATGTTTGTTAATCGCAACAAGATGTACGCTGTATTTTTGCCGCACTAAGAAAAGGATCTGAGGAATCAACCACGGATGAAACGACACAATATAATTGTGAAGTTTTACATGTGACGTTGATATATTAATATGCACAATACTCAATTCATATTCATATAGCAAGGTGAAGTTTTTAAATGATAGATTTTTTTTTTTTTTTTTTTTTTGCAATGCACAAAAGGAAAATACAGGGGATATGTATGTACGTATATACATGTATATATGCTCGTACTTAATTATGCAACGGTTCCATAAGTGTTGCTTAGCCCCTAATCATAACCCCAACACATTACACAATGCATGTATGTATCCTCAGTGCACAGGAATTTTATTCCAAAATGCAATTTCCGAATTGATCATTTATTGGTCAGAGACAATTTTGATGTGTTTAGTTTTAGTGCATACTTATTTCAGCTTTACACGTTGCATAAAAGTAGTTTTAAAAAATAACAAAACACTTCTTGAAAAAAATTTTTTTTTTTGCAAACAGTGTATATAGAAAAACAAGAAATGCCTTTTCAGGCCATTTTCCCCCACAGAGCAGGGGTTGACCTTTTTTTGGGGACCCTCGTCCCCTTTTTTGAAGCAATATTTTATGGCCAGATGCCCTTCCTGCCGCCAACCCCCCTGGCGTTAATTCAGCGATCGATCGGGATTCGAACCCAGGATCCCATGATCCCAAGCCGGCACCCTAACCACTAAGCCAAAACCAGGCACCCTAACCGCTAAGCCATCTATTGATCCACTTTATTTAATGATGATAAAGATAATTAGGTATCATCCAATTTTTTTGTAAAAACATTTTTTTTCAAGTACTCGATATACAAATTAGGTATGAACCTGGTGTTGGCTTAGCGGTTAGGGTGCTGGCTTGGGATCCTTGTATCCAGGGTATCGAATCCTGGTTGATTGCTGAATTAACGCCAGGGGGGTTGACTCAGCCTGTCATCCTTCCGAGGTCGGCAAATTGAGTACCAGCTTGCTGGGATGAATGATCCCGGTGTGTACCCCGGCTTAGAATAGGTACACCGTATCCCTGCGCATCGTAAGAGGCGACCAAGGGTTGGCGTCAGGAAGGGCATCCCGCCATAAAAACATTGCCTCAAACAGGGAACCATGATTGTCATGGGGCCTGCAAGGCTAACCCCCGCTCTAGTGGGGAAAATGGCCTTAAAACGATCATTCATTCATTCATTCAATAGATGGAATCTTATATTTATTCCTCATCACCCTCATGATAGAGTGATCATTGATGTGAGCCATCCAGTTCACTCTACAGAAAGCTTGAATTAATGCTGGCTCATGCAGTAACCGAGATCATTTTGGAGATTGTGTCCGCCGTGCTTTATCACCTCCTTCAATATGCAGTGAGGCCGGAAGTCACAACTTATTTACGTGTTTTAGTGAAAGAATGTCACAGAATACTATGATGACAGAAATTAATTACCATGAATCCCATTTTGTTGTCATTCCCTTCAAGCATCCTTGCATCACTCAGCATGGATATATATATATATATATATATATATATATATATATATATATATATATATATATATGTGCATGGCTACAATACTGGGTACACTCAGTGGAAAAAAAAAAAAGTTTCAGGAAACAGTAAGTATGCTGTATTATGTTGTTCTGTATATATTGGAGTATCAGAGTTTGAAGCATCAGACCTGCTACTTGCTTCGTTTATACCAAAATGAAAACGAGAGTGCACTTCACACGCTGGATTCGTGCATAACGCAGCACCGGAGGACACGGAAACGAAAACAAGTTCTGACGTCATCCATAAATGGGTGGTCATCTGCCAGCGAGCGACTGCTTTGCTATCACAACAAACGGGACCTGCGTTACACATAATCAAGTTTCGAGCGATGCGGGTTTCTTTTCACTTTTGCTGGGATGTGATTCGTGCATAACGGGGCGGACACAAAAGAAATCCGAGAAAATTATCGCGAAAAAAATAATCTTTCTGATTGATTGATTGAATAAGCATCAAGGGCATTCTTCTTTCGGTATTTCTTAACCTACACACCTAGTTCATTTCACGAATTCTTCATGATTTGAAAATGAAACTGACATCACAAATATTGTGAATTTGGTGGACACCAAGCATGATGCACGAATCACTTATTTTGCCACGCATTGCACATTTAAAGGAATTTTAGAAAATGTAAAAAACAACACCAGGAGACATACTAGACAAAAATTCCATTTAATCACAATTTTAATCGTCAATGCATATTTTTATTTAAAGACAATGAAATAAAAATTGACATAGTGAGAATGTAACATTTTATTTTTAAAAATATGCCATTTTTGTCTTGTTTACTCAACCATCACAAATCTAAGTGCATTATATAATGTGAAAATCAGGTTTTTGTGGGTCCTCAAGACTATTTGCTCCAATATAAAACCATAGGTGTCTTTTCAATTCAGTTCATTTTTTTTAAATTGAGGGCATTTTATTTCATCTGTGTAAAAGTGTACCCAGTATTGTAGCTATATATATATATATACATATATACATATACACACCATTTTGCGTTCGCATTGTATCGACACCAATGCCTGCCATGAGTCAAGGCTAGTCCGCAGTCGGGCCATAAGTGTTATTGTTCCAGGCACACCTCCTTTGGGCGAACATTCGTCACGTATTTTCCCCCGATAAGACATTACTCCTCATACTCTAAGCCCTCTTCTTATGCAGCCTTCCCCCAATACCCGTCCTTTTCTTTGCCCCACCACCTACACCGACAATGACTTTCCCTTGTTCTGATCGAAAATAACAGGCAGTCATTGGCAGAAAATAACTGTAATAATTAGTGTAATCCCACATTCCTTAAAACATGAGAAACGGGCGATAAAGGATACCAGGCGGTACATGGATCCGTAACCTGCCATTTAATACGGGGATGCACGAAGCAAGTCGGTGAGATAAGACAGTAAAATATCGATAGGTCCATGAATTCCTAACGAAAGTGCAGTGAAATGAAGTTGGCATTGTTGCAATATGTGTAATTGTGACGTCATGAGCCATTTCGACATTTTAAATGTTAAACACCGCACAGCATCGCAAGTCCAAATGTCCAATTAGAATCCGTGGCTGGATCATTAATTTTGGACATTTTGGCGCGTTCTTTGTAATCCGAGAAAAGTCATTGCATGGGAATGTGTTTGGTTTGGTTTTAAAATAGCTATGCTAGTTAGTACATCAGTGGAAGATAATTATAACGATGACGAGGCGTTAACTTCCCGATAAGTGCGATTTAAACGCGCAAAGGCCTCGACATTCATGGTCCAGCATCATCGGACACACACATGCACACCCACGTACACACGGCTTGGTTTAACCGTTGCGGAGGGAAATGCAACGATTAAAAAAATTACGTCGTCGCCTCGAATTGCGTTGGAAGTGCGACGTTACATGATGAATGTATATGTATGTCCACGTGTTGAGCCTCAATAACGCTCGACCGTTAGGTTTCGGGGCGGGACGCGCTTAATATTCATTTGGGGGTGGAGCCATGCGGAATGACGCATCCGGGCAGCCAATAAGAGGGCGAGCGTGCGTGTCGCCGCAATACGCCAAGGTCATGCATATGCATAACACAAGGACGTGAGCGCCGAGGAAGTTTTACACGATTTGACTATAACGCGTTCCAAGCCGGCGGTCCACTTGGTAAAAGCACTCGCTCGATTCGAGATTTTATTTTTGTTCCTCGTTTTCTTTACTCTTCCTCTCCCCCGCCAGCACCCACCATCACCCCCCCCCCAACCCCTGCTCTCATCCGAGCTCGAATATTGCAAACCCCTCCCTTCCTCTCCGACTCCTGCCTCGTTCCCCGGCGCCTCCAGGGCGAGCTCGCGGCGACCATCTCGCCGGTGCGGGGGCATGTATGTCGATCTGGGCGCACGGGGGCATGTATTTGGCTAGTCGCGGCGCTAGATCATGACCATGAGAGCAATGGCCGACGGCTTGGACGCGCCCGACTGCGGAAAGTCGGCTTTTCTCGAGTTCGGACAGGGCGGACACCCGACGCACCCGCAGATGTCCGCCGCGATGGCGCACCACCACGCGCACTACCCTCCTCCGTGCCTGTCGGCGCCGGGGCCCGAGGCAGCGTACTCGGCCCCGGCGTCCTCCTACTCGCGCCCGCTGGCCTATCCGTACATCAACCCCATGGGCGGCCCGCCGGGAAACGCGGTCGCCTCGTACGGCCTGAACCCGCTGCCGGCTTACCAGGCGAGCGCCGCCCTTAGCCAAGGCAGGCTGGAAGATACAGGTCGGTTTGTGCTCGGGCTGGGTTCCTTCCGACTGCGAACATACTGTCTGCCACCATGCATTTGGCGCCCTTTATCGGGTTAACGATGTTAACGAGAAATATATACATTTCCATGTGAACAAACGGTGCGTGTGTTTTGCTGCAACCATTTCCAAAAGTGTAATGCTAATTTCTTTGGAATTCAGGAAAAAAACATCCACTTAAATCTACTCAAGAATTCCTTAATAAAATGTCCCCTGAAATACACGTGCTTACATCATAATCAGATGATCAAATGTGTTGAACCTGGTGTCTCGTGATGTATGCACGTTTGTCCTCGAACAAGCGATGTCATGGCCACAGTACAATGCATGTGACGTGTTTCCGTGCTGGTGATGTCATATGTATGAGGATTATATATATATTATATATACAGTAGGCCTATATATATATATATCGATTGAGTATCGGTGTGATCGGCGGACATGGCGTGCTCCAATCGCCGCAGGAGACCCGGAGAAGACGGCGGTCATTCACAACGGGGAGCTGCGCTTCAACGGGAAAGGCAAGAAGATCCGGAAACCCCGAACCATCTACTCGAGCCTGCAGCTCCAGGCGCTCAACCGGCGCTTCCAGCAGACGCAGTACCTGGCGCTACCTGAACGTGCCGAGCTCGCCGCGTCCCTCGGACTCACCCAGACACAGGTGAGCTCTCCGGGACCGCCTTTGTTCCAGCACCCTCGTTCGTGTTTGCTCGAGTTAACCCGACAAGACAAAGGGCGCACCTGCCGGCGTTATACCTCTATCCGGCCCGCGATTGTTTAGCAAAGTGTAGGTGGTGAGAGGGGAGGGTGTGGGGATGAAGGGGGTTGGGGAGTGGGGGGTAGTAGGGACTCCCAAGCGAAGGGCACAAAACCCACTTTGAACGGTCACCAGTTCTGTACATTCAATGAGGGAGGGAACAAAAAATCGCAGACGTCCTGACTCACCTTTAAAAAAAAATTATACATAGAAAAAAAAAATTATACATAGAAAAAAAAAATTATACATGGAAAAAAAAAATTATACATGGAAAAAAAAAATTATACATGGAAAAAAAAAATTATACATGGAAAAAAAAAATCCCATATAAATAAAAGAAATAAATCAATTTCTACAATCGATACTTACGAGGGAGGTATAAACGTAAATGAAAGCAGACCATCAACATTTTAAATACCTATTTTATCTACATACAAATACATGAAACACGAGGATACTTTATTGCAAATGTCTGGACAAGTCTAAAAATATGAGTTTAAAAAATAAATTAAAGGGGTTAAATAGATCACGAGTTAAGATCCTGAAATATGGAGAAAAACCTTCAGTGCCAGTCATGGATCATTTCAAACGTTGTGTGTGTGTGTGTGTGTGTGTGTGTGTGTGTGTGTGTGTGTGTGTGTGTGTGTGTGTATGTACATACGTTCTTATGTGTGTGTATGTATATATATATATATATATATATATATATATATATATATATATATATATATATATATATATATATTCTTATGTGTGTGTGTATATATATACATAATAAATAAATATATATGTTCTTGTGTGTGTGTGTGTGTGTGTGCATGTGTATGTATGTATATATATGTTCTTGTGTGTGTGTGTGTGTGCATGTGTATGTATGTATATATATGTTCTTCTGTGTGTGTGTGTGTGTGTGTGTGTATGTATGTATATATATGTTCTTATGTATGTATATATATGTTCTTATGTATATACTGTATACATAAGAACCATATATATACTAGCCCCCACCATATATATACTAGCTTGGCCTGGCTCGGCTCGCTACGCTCGCCTCACCACGCGTCGTTACAGAGGAACGGGCTTATTTTAGCTGAGGATAATGACTGCACCTGAGTTGCTGTGTTGTCATGATTTACACCAATCATAATACAAACAATTATTTTGCACAAATGTATTTGTTGTGTTTGTGATATTACATTTTTATAGGCAATTTAGGTTGAATGTTTTTTTTTTTCAAGAAAGAACCCCTCAGCACATACATAAGGGAGGGTTGGGTGCAGACTGGAAGTTTGGAACGATTACACCTCACCACCACGTAATAAAAACACTTCACCACCACGAAATTGAAAACACCTCACAGCCATAAAACACGTAATAAAAACACCTCACAGCCACAAAATTAAAAACACCTCACCACCACGTCATTTAAAAACACCTCACCACCACGTAATTCAAAACACCTCATCACCAACTAATTCAAAACACCTCACCACCACATAATTAAAAACACCTCACCACCATGTAATTATAAATACCTCACCACCATGTAATTATAAATACCTCACCACCATGTAATTATAAATACCTCACCACCATGTAATTATAAATACCTCACCACCATGTAATTATAAATACCTCACCACCACGTAATTCAAAACACCTCACCACCACGTAATTCAAAACACCTCACCACCACGTAATTCAAAACACCTCACCACCATGTGATTTAAAAACACCTCACCACCACGTCATTTAAAAACACCTCACCACCATGTAATTATAAATACCTCACCACCATGTAATTATAAATACCTCACCACCATGTAATTATAAATACCTCACCACCAGGTAAATATAAATACCTCACCACCACGTAATTCAAAACACCTCACCATCGCATAATTCAAAATACCTCACCACCACATGATTCAAAACCACCACCACGTTATTAAAAACACTTCGCAACCACGGAAACAAAAGTTTGAGGGAGTCGTTAAGTGACAACACAGACACTGCCCAGATGTGTCGATATATAGATAAATGACTGTACCCGAGTTGCCGTTTTGTCATGGTTTAAACCAATCATAATTCAAACAATTATTTTGCACAAATGTATTTGTAATATACGTGATATCACATTTTATAAACAATTAAAGTTGGAAAAAAAAAGATTTCCGAAAAAATTCCCCCCCAAAAAAAAATTGGAACATTTTTCAAAAAAAAATACCCTTAGGACATACCGACGGGAGAGATATGTGCATACCAGAAGTTTGGTACGATTTCACAAAAGTTTGAGAAAGTAGTGCAGTGACAAGACAATACAACACAACACAAGGCAACACAAGACAGACACTGTACAGATATATATATATATATATATATATATATATATATATATATATATATATATATATATATATATATATATATATATATATATGTGTGTGTGTGGGTGTGTGTGTGTATGCATACATATATATATATATTTGTTCTTATGTGTGTGTTGTGTGTGTGTGTATATATGTATGGATGCGTGTGCGTGCGTTAACTATTTAATATCAAATGCGTTATGACTCTTCGAATCATTATCGGCATTAGAGCTTTGTAAAATAATAAGTCGTGGCCTTGGTTGGAGTGCTGCGGTACAATCACACGTGTACGTGCATACGTCATACCTGTTCAGCCAACCCGTGTATTAGACACGCATCACAGCATGTTCGGCGGACTTCGGCGTTTACTCTGTGTAGCTGAGCATTGTTCTCTCGGACAGACGCACGATTTAGTCGTTTCGTTCAAATCAAAAGGCTGCCAGCAGATCAAGTTACCGCTTGGGTGGATAGGTTGGCCTATTTCCCAGCTCAGGTCATGTGTAAATGGACCCCGTTTTAACCAGGTACGCTCAAGACTTCCGGCGGAATTGCAAGTAGTGCATTGTCTTCACGGAAAATGATAATTAAATAGAACAGTGAGGCCCACAAGGGTCCAGTCAGTGGGAAGGTATTGTACACCTGGTGAGAAAATGATATGGCGGCAGGTCGATGCGTTTTATATCCGAAGTCAATTTGCAGTTGCTGTTGCTTGGTGTACAAGCTTAACTTGTCCATATAAATGTATGTGGCGTACACCAGAGATATTTTTGATAATTTTGCATCATTGCAGGTATGGTCACAAACATTACCTGTGGTTGTATCACAATGTTGTTGAACCTGCGGGCCCGTGCTGTCTCGCAGGTGAAAATTTGGTTCCAGAACAAGCGCTCCAAATACAAGAAGCTGATGAAGCAAGGCGGAGGAGGCCTGGAAAACAACCCGCTGGTCAACGCGAGCTGTCTGTCCCCCAGCCCATCGGCACACCCGTCCATTACTACCTGGGACGTAAACTGTGTGAACAAGAGCGCGAGCATGCCGGCAGGTAGCTACATGTCTGCTTATTCGCACTGGTATTCGCCGGCTCACCAAGAAGCCATACAGCACCCTGCGATCATGTAAAGCAAGCCCCGGACTCAGTGAAGCCCGTGTTGTCGGTCCAAAGCTGCGCAGCGTGGGCGAAACGCGTTTTAAAATAAATAGCTTAATAAAAAATGAAACTATGAGCGCAAGACACACCTGGCTCATTAAGACAAAAAAAAAAAGAAGTTTCTATCGAGACTGAATCGCCACCATCTTCATGTAGTCATCCTCTACCGCCCCCACCATGGTCCTGCGAACTTCCCGGGGCTGTGTCGTGGATGGCTGCAGTTTTAAAGTCGGTGACTGCAATATTATAGTGTTCACCTGTGACGCGACGTCTCTCGTGCTCCTAAACTCCCGCCATGGCCGCTTCCCGATGCGGCTGTTCCGTTTTATCGTCGTTGTGTTTAACGCTGGAGGTCTCCACGTGTACAATGTATAGCTTGTTAAGGCACGCTCAGTTCGATACACCGACGTTACTGCGAATTTCTACTCGTGTTTGTATATTTTGGAACAATTTGCAGCAGATGTACATAATATATGTGTTATTATATACCTGTTCCGTAGGTTCACCCCTTACCCCCACACCACCGCACCACCCACCTCCTCCTCCTCTTCAACAACTCAGAATAAAGTCATTGTTGTTATAAAGCTCACAGAACCTTTGTTGAAATCGTTTTGTTTAACGACGTTGTATTGTATACCGAGTGGAAATGGTGGCAATTTTCTTCGGATCTTTAGGAGGAATGGCTCGTTGCAGGTACAGTGAAGCTCGTGGCGACGTGGATGCCAAAAACACGTGTAAACTATTGTTTTAATATCCTCACACGTTGATTACATTTCATGATCAAATGTCGTGTTGTGTATCGAGTCTGTGATGCTTTTAAATTCAGCAAATTGTTCATCACGTTCAATTAAATTTTTGCACAAATTCAGCACTTTGGGCTTCACCATGGAAGCACTGTGCGCTGCACATGCAAAAGCAAACTATGTGTACAATATATTAAATACATATTTAATTATTTTTAATCATTTCTGCACTTGACATGATTGTTTTTTTGAAGTACGGATAGACCAACAACTCAGTATCTGAAGCTCTGTTATAAAAGAAGAAGAAGAAGAAAGAAGAAGAAGAAGGGTATATTAATATGCCAATGAAAATGTTTGAAAGATCCAGAATTTTAATTTTTATACACTTGTCAATCTTTCAAATGACTCTACATTATGGGTTTGATAAATAATGTTCTTACTCTTGCTGTGTATATACCAATCCATTATCATTGACCTGTCTTATTGAGAATAACAAAGCATTGTGACGTCTCGACCGCAGGCAGCTTGTTTAACGGCAGGTATAATGCAGTACAGGTGTGTGTATGTGTGTGTGTGTTTGTGTGTCAAAGCGGTACAGGTTTTGCACTATTGACAATTTCATTGGATAGTTTGAGAGCTAAATGCATCATCATGTCGAAATTGCCGTGCATACGTTGATGAAAGCTCAAAAACATTTGCGGAAAACTGTAAACCCGTGGCCTGCGGGACAAACTTGTTAAAAATGAGATGAGAAAATGCCTGCATCATAATTTTTATATCAAAGGGTAAATGTATCGCGAGTCTGAAAAACAATTAATAAAAAACAAAGACATGGTGTTTTTACATCTATGGCTCAAATGACTTTAACAAGTTACAAAATCCATGGGGGATCGGCGCGCGGGAGCATCGTAAGAATGGGAGGATTCCTGCGCATCATCCCGATGCATCCCGGGCCTCTGTTGTGAGGTCAAACTGATCAGAGCCGAAAGCACAGCTCGCCGAGGGTCGAAACATCAGCAAAATAGTGCTCTCCAACCCCGGTTGATTACAGCGAGCAGCGACACGCTCGATGATGGCTTTAAGCGCCACAACCCGCGTTATTACATAGAAATCAAAGGATCGCCTCTCGTGTGAAACGCTTCGTTGGCCACGATATGAAAGCTGGACAGAAGCGATGAAAACGGTGTTTATTTGTTTGTTCTTTTTTGTTGCCACGAACGTGTGTTCAGATGAAGGTTGTAGTGTGAAAATACAACCGGTCCGTAAATACATGTCAAACCTCCACATGCGTCCCAGTTAAAATAGAAGTATTACATGTACAGTGTACACGGGTGTTTTAGGACCTTGAATCAATATATTTGAGATGTTGGTATTTTTATTTATTTATAGATTTCTATAGTTACTTTGAACAAAAAAAATATATATATATATATATATATATATATTATATATACGTATGTATATATATACATATATATCATATACGTATACATATATCACATACATATATCATATACATATGTCATATAATATATACATATTTATCATGTACATCAAACGGATACACACATAGGAGAAAAAAAATCCTTGGCATGTCTTGGACGTTTTTTTTTTTTTTTCTGGATGCTTTCACATATATCAAAAACAGAGCATATTCGTTGACCTCGTTTACTGCACCAACATTTCATGTAGTATAGAGAGAGAGCATCACTTTTGTCTGCAGTCAGCAATGGACAGATTTCTTTATATTCCCCCACTGTATCGTAATGAAATTCACTGTAGTGTCTAAATGCCAACGATAACAGCATTCAATCTCGGACGTAATTGTTGCAGTTTTAATGCGTTATATGGATTCTCAGTGTGAATAGCAATAATTACTGCCATCTGTGTAATTGCTGTTCCAATCCGCCTTTTTCTGTGACAGTTGATTCGCAATTGCAATTTTTTTCCCCCACTCTAAAGCTCTGAAAAAGAGATGCTCGAACAAAGGCAGTTAATTACAACTGCTTCAAAAATGCAGCCGGATCGACGTCCAAAAAGGACCTCGAACTGCGATTTCGCCGAGAGAATCGAACTGATGCATTCATAAAAGAAATTGATTTTAAAACATTCTTCTATCTCCCAGGGGACCATAAGTTTTATTTATTTATTTCAATTATTCTGATATTTGTGCTTTCGTCCATTTCGAACAAGTCGCTCGTTTCCGCGAGGTGTCGAAGAGGTTTCCTCGCGCTCGACGTGTATCGGATAAACGGCACAAGTTCTGGGATGCAAAGGGCGCACCATTTGAGAAACCCACCTTGCGTACAAATTAACCGGAAAAAAAAAATCATCCGACACGCATGCAGCGGTATTATCGATTATCGATTATCGATTTGTGTGCTTTTTAGCGTTCACCGAATAAAACGACCTGCCACCAATGGCTAAATTACTGGGGATTTTGAGTGCATTAAAAACGCTTTGCTGATCATATATGACAATACAATGCACTTTATGATTATTTAGGCACAAGATTGGATTTTTATTTCCCTTTTAAAAATTTGTTTTTTATTATTGTAATATCTACCTTTTATGCTGTCGACTTGAAGTGCAAAACAAACAATGGTGTCGTTGCCATGGGTGATGTATTGTTAAATTAATTAATTAATGGGACTTCCATCATCCGACCTGCTTTACAGAGAAATATTGAGGTGAACAGCCCTCCCCTCACCCCTAAACTAGTCACACGCAAGTACTGAGCGATGCTGAGTCGGACGCAAGTACCAAAATGTATATATATATATATACATTTTTGAAAGTCTTTCCTCTTGTGTTCGTGAGTCCTGTGTGGACCGACGATGGTAAAAAGCCCATATAGCACCTTGACTTCACGGCACACCCGCCTCTGTAAAATCCCAGCGTTTAGGACTCTCCGCACGCACGTCTGTGTAAAATCGCAGCGTTTCGGACTCACCGCAGGGTCCGTGGTGTTGAACCGCTTTACAGGAGGGCGCGGACCATGACGGTTGCACCAAGACGGTCCTCCAGGCAACGCTGCGGCACGTGCGCGACAAGTTTGCCTATCTCGGCTCCTGCAGGTGTGAAATCATGATTTTCTGGAGCGTTTTCTCTTATATTCTGCGCAGAAAAAAATTGGCATTATTAGAGCCCCGCGCTAGCCGTTCATTAGGCTGATGAAATTGGCGCGGTGGAGAACATGTTCCGCATTCAAAATTGTGGGTAATTTGGAAAAATGCAGATAATTACGAATAGCGGACAATCTTCTCGTCCACGTCAGCTTTCAAATGGCGCTAATTATAAGACATTAAAGGCAGTTAGCCGCACAAATGCATATCATTCATCTTTTTTAACCAGTTTCAAAGGAAATAGAGAAGTTTTTCATGAACTTATCAGGAGCTTGCTTGTATATGTATGCATGTATGTATATTATATACGACAAAAAACATTATTTTGACCCTGAATGTGACATGATGCTGACATCATGTGTATAAGTACACACACGCACACACACACAATGAGTGTGAATGAAGATGTTTGAGCTTCGCCTAAGCATCAATTCCATCACATAAACTAAGAGTCTTAGCTCATATTAAGTATCATATCAGGGAGGATAGAGGAATGATTACTTACTTCGTTTTTTGGATAAGTATGTGCTTATCCTTTACAGTGTGTGCACTGTGTTAGTGTGTTACAGTTGGATAAGTATGTGCAGTGCAATAACTTGAACTTCCTCACATCTTAAACGCATCTTAAAAATTAAGCCTGTTGCGTGTTTAAATGGAATACTCGCGTCTTATTGGACTAACGTCGGTTGACATTGGTTGAAAAATTAATCTATATATTTTACATTTTATCCTCTTTACCTTTGATGAAGGTGAAGTCATTGTCCTACCTACCCACTCCCTCCCCATCCCAACCTCCTCCCACCCCTCGCTCCCCCTCCCCTCCATCAGTTTCACCCCTACTTTCTTCTTTGTTTTCCTTTTAACTTTCCTTCTCATACTCAGAGGATGTTTTGGTCAGAAGTTAGGAGGTTCGCACCACTTCTGTAAAAGTTAATCATATAGACAGGACCCCAAGGATACAGAAATACAGCTAACGGATTTCAAGGGCCCCCGAATGAGAAAGCAGTGGTATATTTGCCCCGAGGGTGTTAAGACATCTGTCTGCTGTGTTGAAGCCTGGGTATCCTGGCTCGCCCTACCAGATGGCCGCTCGGAGCTGTGGCCGGGCGTGGCTGCTGCGGATTAGGAAGGATCAGGGCGAGCGAGCAATAAGAGGAGCCCTCCGGATGTGAGGCCTTCCTATACACAAAAGGTGTGGGACTCCTGCTCCCTCCTCCTGAATGGGCAACACGGCCAAGACAAGAATCAGCCTGGACTTTATCTCGATGAGTCTCCTGTATTAATCGTACTATTACTGCAAATAATGAGTAACGAGTTGAGTAAATCCAGGTTTCCAAGCAATATCACTTAAAGTTGAATGAAGGAACCATGAGACACCTTCAAATTTTTGAAACCGACATAACTATAAACTTCCAAAAAAAAAAAAAAGAAGCTGTTTACTTGTCGAATTAGGCATTATTTCCTCAGTTGCTTTGGATGCAGGGTTCAACATTAAAAAAAAAAAATTCTTGCCTATCCATGTGACTGATAGGGTTTACATTTTTACCTGTCCTGTCATCCATTGCACCTGCCCATCTATTGGTACTGCGAGCATGTGGGGCGATACCATTATGTTTCTTTGAAGTTTTCACCAGCACGTGGGATTGGTCAAGCCGAAAAAGATCCTCTTCATTGCTGCTACCTAATCATTGTGGCTTTACACGAAAAAGAACGACACTCAGGTTAAGATATGTCAAGTTTGTTAAACTTCCGGGTGGAAAATTGACTTGTTCTTCAGACAGATTTGTTGAGGCTTTCACTTGTCCTACAAAATTGCCTATCCCGGACAGTCAGACAACTATGATAGGTTAATTGATGTTGAAGAAGATTATATTTGTATTTTTTGGTAAAATAATTGTAAATGCAAAATATCCCCCAAGCCTTTGGATCGGTCTGCTTCGTTGGAAGATTTGTACTCTATCTCATGACTCGTAACAACCTTGTGAAGCTTTTAGGTTTACTCTTGTCGTAGTCCCCAAGAAAAGCATTGTCACAAAATGTGGCAGAACAATAACAATCACTAAGAATGTGTTTCCTGCCAAACTGGCTCAGCAACCTGATCATTAATCATAATAATAATAACTAGAACAATGCGACTGTGTCGCCAATATGCCTCCGCATAGTCCCACAACGGGTAGATGCCCTCGTTCACTGTCTTAAAAATAAACACGTTTGATTTAAATCCCTTCAGCTGTTTTCAAGTGTCACATTTTCACCAGCCATGACAGGTTTCACATCGATCGGTGAAGCAGTTTCAGAGAAGGGAATTTTTTAAATATTGGCTTTCAAGCTAATATGGCTGCCATACCACATGACATATGACCTTTAAAAAACGTACACCATGCATATGTATGGGTAGGAGATCACATTTGTGAAGTTTCGTGTCGATCGGATAAGGTTCGTTTTTCTATCCAATATGGCTGCCAAATCACGTGACCTACGACATCATCATTTTCAAACTATAGGCAACAGTGCTGTAAAATTTCGTCAATTTTACTAATTCGATGATATTTGTAAAATTTCACTTCACTAGGGTAAGCGGTTTCAGAGATATAATTATTTAATATTTTCCTTCAATCCAATATGGCTGCCACACCATGTGACCAATGACGTTTTTGTGATCATCTTTTAATCACCATGCCTAGTCAATGACACGTAAAGTTTCGAGTCAATCGATTTGGTGTTTTGGGAGAAGTTTTTTTAAAGGTTTTAGGTTAAATCCAATATGGCTGCCAAACCATGTGCATTATGAACCACCTTTAGAGGCCATTTTTCCCCGCAGAGCAGGGGTTGGCCTTTTTTGGGCACCATGGTCCCCTTTTTGAAGCAATGTTTTATGGCCGGGTGCCCTTCCTGCCGCCAACCCTGTTAGTCGCCTCTTGCGACACATAGGGAATTACCAGTGAACTGGTATTCAATTTGCTGACCTTGGAAGGATGACAGGCCGAGTCAACCCTCCTGGTGTTAATTCAGCGATCAACCGGGATTCGAACCTAGGATCCCAAGCCGGCACCCTAACCGCTAAGCCAACACCAGGCTCTTAAACCATGTGACCTATGATGTCATGAATTTAATATTTCAATACAAATGGGTCATAGATCATGTGCATGCAATTTCAGATTTTTCGGATAAGGAATTCGATTAAAACGTTTTTGTCTAGTTTATCACTTCACCTCTAACGTCATCATTATGCTTTTGTTCCCCATTGGGAGTACTTGACAATGTGGCAAGTTTAAAATTTTTCCATTCAGCGGTTTCCGAGAAATAATCTTTTAATTATTTGCGTTTAATCCAAGGTGGCTGCCATACCACGTGACCTATGACATCGCAATTATCATAAATCTATTCTGCATGGGTGTCACTCCTACCCTGAAAGTTTCGTCTCAATCGGACATGTGGTTGCTGAGAAAAACGAGGTTTAGCCCGTACGGACGGACGGACGTTCGGACAACCAGAAAACATTTTGCCTCCGGTGACTTCCGGAGGCGGAGGCATAAAAAAACTAATATGATATTCCATCACGATCACCCCTCATGACACAGGCAGAATAATTATAGAGACCATGAAGGGTCCCATAAAATCCATAAAAAGGAATTCGATTGCTCCGTGATGCGACCAGAGCATGCTCGAACCCTAAGCCTTTCCTGGCGTAGCACTGAACTTGCACGACTGACTTGAACAATGGAAGAACTCAGGGGTGAGTACACTACCAGTGACCTGTTAAAAGAGAAATAGCAAAATAACAAGAATGAACTGGAACGGCACTCGGTAGAGAACATACCTCCACTAGACCGAACAGTTTATGTTTTGTATCCCACTGGTAGGCTGAATCTGGCCAAATCAACTCATTCACCAAGTTTTTTCCAGACAAACAGATAAACAGACACGGGTGAAAACATAACCTCCATCTATCTTCGGTGGCGGAGGCAATAATAATTTTCCATCTCTGCTGTGTTAATCATTCTTAATGTAGTCTGTCTTACTTTGTAGGGTGAATTTTAGTAATCAATTTGGTTTGGAGTAATTAAACTGACAGGTGATGCTGATCACTGTTTCTTCTCCTTAAATAAACTGATCAGCATCACCTCTAAGTTTGATGACTCCAGAATGCTGTTCAACATATGGGAGAAGTGTTCATTTGCTTTATACCGTGTACTCCTCCCCCTCTCCTTTCCCCCTCCCCCTCCTCCTCTCCTCACCCCTTCCCCTTTCTTCCCTCTGCCCCTTCCCCCTCTACCCCCCTCGCCCTCTGCTCCCCCGTCCCCTCTCCTCGCCCTCTTCCCCTTTCCTCCCTCTCCTCCTCCTCCCCTTCTCCCCCCTCCTCCCCCTCTGTTCCCCCTGTCCCCTCTGCTCCCCCCCGCCCCCTCTGCCCCCACAGCCCTCCCGTTTCACAGATCTACCGACGTCCATGTTCTCTACTGTTGGTGTGTTTGTGTGCTTCCCTCTCTCCCGCCCCCCCCCCCCCCTTGTCTCCCGGTCCCTTTATTGTAAGTTTTATATGTCCGTACATGTTTTCATGTTTAATGTATTATCTCTTACACGAGCCTCAATTCTGTGTACAACAAAAAAACAAAAAAAAGCAAGGGATAATGGAGTTGAAGTGTGTAGCCAGCTTAGATTTTGGAAATTTCACCAGGAGTGGGTTAATGGAAGAACATTTACACTCTGGAATTCTAGGGGAGAGTTGGAGGGCTGGGAGAGCATACGGAGCTAGAAATGAGGAGGTAAAGAAAAACAAACAGAGACCACCGACCTGCCTGAGATGTTTAACTTGATTGCAGGAGATTCCAAGAATGTTGAGAACATTAGATTCCACGGAATCTAGGAGAGGTGGATGTGATACTGATGTCCCAGCTCATAAAAGGGGAGGAGTTCACCATTGAGCTGTGTAGTTCTGATTGAGCTCTGCATTAGCTAGCAGGTACCCGTGGAAATTCCATGTAATATAAGATGTGACCAACAATATTATACAAAGAACAGTTAAATACCGTGCGAATTTAATTTTGCTGAGCTATGTGCTTCTTAGATATGTTGCTTAACACAATCAACTCCCTGCCTTCCCCCCCCCCCCCCAATCCCAAGTCTTCACCCCTTACCCCCAAACAGCAAGTCTTCAAGCCCCTCTCCATAACTGAAAGTCTTCAAGCCCCTCCCCATAACTGAAAGTCTTCAAGCCCCTCCCCATAACTGAAAGTCTTCAATCCCCTTCCCATAACTGAAAGTCTTCAAGCCCCTTCCCATAACTGAAAGTCTTACAAGTCCCTTCCCATAACTGAAAGTCTTCAAGCCCCTCCCCATAATTGCAAGTTTGCAAGCCCCTCCCCATAACTGAAAGTCTTCAAGCCCCTCCCCATAACTGAAAGTCTTCAAGCCCCTCCCCATAACTGGAAGTCTTCAAGCCCCTCCCCATAACTGAAAGTCTTCAAGCCCCTCCCCATAATTGCAAGTCTTCAAGCCCCTCCCCATAATTGCAAGTCTTCAATCCCCTCCCCATAATTGCAAGTCTTCAATCCCCTCCCCATAATTGCAAGTCTTCAATCCCCTCCCCATAATTGCAAGTCTTCAAGCACCTCCCCATAATTGCAAGTCTTCAAGCCCCTCCCCATAATTGCAAGTCTTCAAGCCCCTCCCCATAATTGCAAGTCTTCAAGCCCCTCCCCATAATTGCAAGTCTTCAAGCCCCTCCCCATAATTGCAAGTCTTCAAGCCCCTCCCCATAATTGCAAGTCTTCAAGCCCCTCCCCATAATTGCAAGTCTTCAAGCCCACTCCCTGCTCAAAGTCATCAACCCCCTCCATCCCAGGTCCTTGATTCCCCCCACCCCCCCCCCTTCCGGTACACAAGTCCCCTCCCCTCCCGACCCCCCAAACTATCTGTCCTCCCCTCCCGCCTTCTTCCTGTTCTTCAAAGCAAGAGTGCATTATTACATCATTTCATATTAAATTCTTCATCTCTCAAATATAGGTTTTCACCATGTTTTGTAAAAGTACCGGTAAATAAATAAAATAAAACCCGCTTTAGATTCCTACGCACCCACTTTTCATTGCCACTAATTTGCCACGTATGTTTATTTACTTCACATATGTGAATTACATGTGCATGCACACATACGGTTGCACCGCTTCAATCCATCAACTTTCCATTCACGACATTGGGATTAAAGTGTTATGGCTATATTTCCTATAATATTATTATTATTACGAAAACAATACCACCGAAACAATACACTGTATTAATAAACCTGGGCTTAATTTGTCCGAAGGCCTATATGTACCGTTTTGTTGTAAGAGACGTAACGCCGATGCTTTCGATATTTGATGGTCATTTCAACAATCGGTTTGTTTGTGTTTCACACTGAATGAAAAACGTAAAGGTAGAGCATGGCGATTGTCATACATAACAGGTTTGACGATATGTTCGGCAAGAACGACATTGGAATCAAAATGGTGGTGCGTGGAGAGTCAGCCGCAGCACCGCTGTAATGACATCAGACATAATCACATCACCCTGTCATATGATCAGATCCTCAGCTCTGATTGGTACACGTTTGAGGGGACATACATACATACAAGCAGACGGACAAACATTGTTATAGACGGCTCTGCCCGATGGGCAACGCCGTAAAAACCTCAATCAATATCTTGCTTTTGAAAATTGCATTTTATATAAGTGCAAACTGTGAAATCAAATTTTGAATGAAAATTTACGTAAAAACAATAAACACATCCGTAAAATAAATAAATAAACCTAAATTGATATCGAGCAGCAGGTCAGTGATGCTTGCCTATAATCATAAAGATTCTTAAATCTTTATTTATGTACCGACGTATGAAGCACGGTTTGTTATTGCTTACACAATGTGTAAGCATACCCCACCAGTATGTATGTATATATATATATATATTGTTACGGAAACGGAGTACGGCGCTCCCCCTTAGCGGGGGAGGGGGTTAATCCCCCTTCTATTTGCACTGGCCGTCTCCGCTCCTGAAGCTGCCCAGCTCCCTCCACGAGGCAGGTGAGCAACCCCGTTCGAGACTGCGGACAAGATGTTATTTTGCCGAGCGGATTAGCAGCCCGTGGCTCGAACCATTAGCAGTACTAAACCCGATCCTGAACGTTGGCCAAATCGTGCCACAGGTGTTCAATGATGGAAACCTCTAAAATGAACGGATGTGAAGAAAAGAAGGCAGAGTAAGAAAGAACAGGAATTTATTACTAACTATTGTACAAAACCAAAGAAACCAAGGAGAAGGAAAGAAACGAAAATAATTTACAGAAGAAGAAGAAGAAGACGCAGTGCAATTCTACTTATCCATACAGTCTTACTTATACCCAGGGACAACACAGACAAACAGATGACAGTCAGACTTACACGGGGATGATGACAGGAATGGCAGGAGGTGGATGGCTGGACGGATGAGGAGGTGGGACCACAGGGCTGGAAGGGTGCGGGTCCGGCTCGTGTCAACGGCAAGGCTCGAGGTCAGCAGCCGCCGACCCTCCTCAATCTCGTTCGTACGGCGGCGTTGCTTCGCAGCCGCGGGTCGAACTGCCGTTAAAGCTCAACTCCTTCTCAACTCAACTCAGCTGCGGTGGACTCCTCTGCGGTGGACTCCTCACTCATCTCTTAAGCAGACCCTCCCAACTTCCTTTTATAAGGCACGTGGCGATCAAGCCGCCGGCCTTTTAGAAACACCCATCGGTGAGCTCGCCTCGGCCTGGATTGGTCGCGAGGGTTCACCGATCCCGCCCCCTTGATGAGGCGTTGGCAAAGCCACGCCTTGTTCCTGGCGCTTGGCTGACTCCTCCCACCTTCTTCTCCGAGATGACCTCGCCGTAATGGCGGCAAATGTAGTTGGCAATGCGATTGGCAATGACGCAGTTGGAAATGGAGGTTTTGGGGGAATTTGAACAAGGGGATCTATCTTATTCGATTCGGTGCAATGCAGTGTCAATTAATGGGCAACAGAGCCTTAAACTGGAACACATAATAAGGAAATAACTATTTAGAAGGGTATATGATTTTCTACGTGCATGCGATGGACTAACTAAGGGGACGACCTTTGACCTTTACAATTAACGGAGGTATTTACAAGGATCATTACATTTACACAGGGTGATATTTACAAACAGGATTCTCAAATCCGCAACAATATATATATATATATATATATATATATATATATATTGTTACGGATCTCGGACGTCAGCTCTACCCTTATCAAGGGGGGGGGGGTTAATCCCCTTGTCCTTTTATGCGGCCGACGTGAGTCCTGGAAGTTACAACGTCCTTCCCGGCACGGCGTTAGGTAGGGTTTGTTAGGCCTAGGGGTTCACTACTACCTAATTACTAACGCCGACCGGAAACGAGGGAATAACTCCCGCTCGAACCACGGATATGATGGGATATGCCGAGCGGATAGCAATCCGCGATCCGAGTTGTTAACAGGTGACTCGACCCGATTATAGTGGTTGCGATCGTGCCACGCTTACCCAATTGGAGAAAAGACTGATGCGATCGGATGGAGGAAACCAAGAAAATAGGAAGAGCAAAGCAATTTATTAACAATTTACAGAAAGAAGAGGAAACGAAAGAAATGTACAAGATAGAAAGAGGAAGAAGAAGCACACAGAGCAGTCTTAAACAGTCTTGTCTTATTCCCTGGACAAATGGGCCCGTCTCACATACACACTCACACGGGGATTGTAGATGGTAGGGTGGAACAGGTTGATGGTCACCAGCGCGTCCAGGCTCCAATCCGGTTCCGGTCCAGGCTCCGGTCCAGCGGACGAAACCAGGCAGGCAGCTCTTCAGTGTAACGCGAACGGACAATTATATCACGGGGGGAAGGCTGGTGTCCTGGCGGCGTACATAATAGTTGCATAATCGTGCCAAACGCCCCCTCTCCAACATCCTGCTTTGAGCTCCCAATGCCAA
Source organism: Myxine glutinosa (assembly GCF_964187855.1). Lineage (NCBI taxonomy): Eukaryota > Metazoa > Chordata > Myxini > Myxiniformes > Myxinidae > Myxine > Myxine glutinosa. The sequence continues at coordinate 98,505,335 of NC_136270.1, forward strand.
CGAGCCCTCTCTGATCAAGCGCATGCACCCACGAGTTCGTTGTAATGTGCGCTCTCCCAATACGTCCTGGCAACACCAATCTTTCAACGAGTCCTCTCAAGGCGAGCTCTTCTCATCAGTCCTGTTGCCAAGCGCATGTACCCACAAGTCCTCTTTAATGAGCGCCGCTGCATAAGTCATCTGGTAAGTCCTGTTAATCAGCGCGCTTCCTTGCAGTCCTGTAAAAGGGCTTTGTGCGCTCGCTTTTATATCTCAAGCAAGCGATCGCTCCGCGAGCCCCAAAGCCACGCCTGTCGGCGATGTCACTTCAGCCCTGGTTGGCTGGTTAAGGCTTACCGGCCCCGCCCTTGACGGCTGGGTGACGTGGCCACACCTTCTTCCTGGCGCTCCGCCCACCTTTTCCGGGCCTCGCCTCGTGGCTTATGGCGGTGTTGAGCAAGCTCACGGGCAGCGAAGGCTGCTGCTGCTGGCCGAGGAGCGTACCAAATTGCGAGGGCCGTGGGGTACAGACAGGAGGGCGCGCTTAATGGCGTCGCTTGGAGAGGGAGGCTGTCAAAATGGACGGAATGGGGCCTACTCCTTATTTGATTGACACAACGCAGATTCAACTATTGGAAACATGGCCTTATTTATACACATACTAATAAAATAACTGAAGTCCTATGGTGACCTACGTGTTGCTTGTGGCCTATTTACGGGGTGCTACCTTTAACCTTTAATGATGTGATATTTACAAGAGTGTGAGTTCTCAAAACCGCAACACTGCACCCCTCCTTTTGCCAGGCTCGACCCGAGCCGAAACATCAGGACTATCTTTTACCTCTACATGTGACACTTAGGTGTGGTTACCCTCTACTTTTAACCTACTACCCTGAGTGCGACAGTTTTAACACTAGATATGTCCCCCCTGCTGCATTGTGTCCTACCTAACTGACTCACGCCCACAATTAACCGAATCACGGAATGGTTTTCAAGCCAAACATTTAAGCCGGTGGGGAGCATTATTTACAAGACACTACTAATTATTTACACTACAACCCAGGACCTGTCTTTTGTGGGAAAAAAACAGAACTTTTGAGAAGAGGAAATACCATTTGCACTGCACTGCACCGATACACCATACACCTATATGCACCCAATAAATGCACCATAATCAAAAAACATGCATGAAAAGCACCAGCATGAAAAATGCACAAAAACAAACATTTAAAAATAATAAATGATGTCTTCTGTTGCTTCTGTGCTGGGCCGATGTATCTTGGCTGTCTTCTTGCTTGATGTTCTTTAATTCATTAATAAAAAGGGCACAAACCGCGTCCGCTTTTTTATGTATGGCCAGCAGGGCCAACTCAGGTGGTCCAACTGCTGGGCATTCATGCCACTTGTAAGAGTGGTCCGCAAGCCAGATACTGCTAGCAGCAATGCTTTGTCCCAGCAGAGGTGCCAGGCCACAGAACGTGTGGTCCAAAGGTGCCAGGCCACAGAACGTGTGGTCCATAGGTGCCAGGCCACAGAACGTGTGGTCCATATGGTGCATCAGTGCATGCAGGCAGCAAGGGTGCAGGCAGCAAGATTCAGGACACCTGCACACTCCCCTCGGACAAAAGACCATGGTCCATGAGTGGGGAGGGAGACAAAGCAGAGGTTAGCGAGGGGCAAGGGTACACGTAATCACAAGGCAATGCGACATGATGGGCGCGGGAGAGCAAGCTGAGAAAGCTCGTCCCTACTCGTACGTCACCCTCCATGTCACCTACTCTACCCTTGCCCTTCGCCGTATTTACACAATTTACAAATTTACCAATCCGTCTCTACCCGTCTTGTCTCCCATATCTCCCCTAAACCAAATTCGTCACCAATCCCTCCCAAGAAGGAAGGGATGGAATCAACACAATGTCTCAATTGTCTCACCCACGTCAAGATGCGTCTTACATTCCAAATACTTGCAAAAATCTGGTGTGGAGTCTTATCACCTCGGTGAGTGGATGCGGATGGTGCGAAGAGATTTTCTCCTAACTATACTCTCATTGACATTAACTCTGTTTACACTACCCGGGGTCTCGCCCTGCCAATCCATTGGCCACTTTACACTATGCGGTTCTAAAAACCAATTCCCATTGACCATCCCTGTGGTGCCTCCCAATTTGGGGTCTCACTCCCCCGATTTTTCTCTACTGTGCCCTCGCACAATTTCGGGGCTGGATCGTGTGGCTCTCCTAGCAGGTCCTACTTACCTGCGCACCTCCGCCAATGAACGTCGCCACCCGAGCTTGCCTAGCTCCTCTCTGCCCTAACCTGAGGAAGGCCCTCCCTGGCACTTACCCCCTCTATGCCCCCTCTGGCATTGGGCTACCCGGGTCCTCTCTTTCGGATCCTCGGGCCCCGCTGAACACTACTGAACTGAACACTAACTGGCTCCCAGAGCCTACCTGCGGCCTCACCTGGCCGACAGACGACCAGTGGCGGAGTGCTCAATAACCACACGTACTAACAGGCTCACACGCCCAGCCATTCCACTAACTTACGCACCCATCCAAGCAATACTCTGCTACTATCTGCACCACAGATGTCAATATCCAACCAAATTTAACTACTCCCTCCACCTAACTTTAAACTACCCTCCCCGGGTACTCGTGAAGGGGTCCATCCTTCCCCCATTCACTCCTTCACACCATGCACTCCACACTACTCATTCCACACTACTCACTCCACACCATTTATTCCACACAACCATTCTCCACTTGCACACCATGCAAGTCAATGCACTTAACCCAATGACACACATCCTCAATACTCCACTCATACACTTTCACACACACACACATCCCTCTCGAGCATTGCCTCATTTCACCAGCACTACCAAGAACTTCCATACGCAATGCCTCATTTCCACCTAAACCTCAAGCTCATACACACAGCATCATTTAACTATCTACTCCCTTCTAATACTGGTGCTCCCCGTCATCCCTTATACTAAGCACACCCACGTCATTAACACCCACCTAAGCTCCCTATGTCCCCACTACTGGTGCAATGTCACTACTTTATTCTCAAGTCTCCTAAAGTCATTTCTCTAGATTCCTAACGATTATCCTAACCCTCCCTGGCTAGTTCGCACCGCCAAACCCCATAGATCTATAGCTCCTCTGCCCCAAGGAGGAGTGATGTGACTGGTAAAACTACCATCCATCACTACTGCTCGCTGTCCATTATACTTGAGCCTCTCGTGCGGGAATGCATTTTCACTACTCGGCTTTGAAAAGCCGGCAATGCGTGCGGATGGTCAGTCTCCTGTAGGTTGGGTCCCTCCGGCATTTTCGATTCTGGGGAGGAGGCATACTCGGGCCGAGGTTCCAAGTTCCATCTCGGCGCGGAGCCTTTCGGTCTCCGGCCCGATGACCCAACCTCCCCCGGTCGGAGCACCGCCCCCGCCAGGGAGTGAAGGTCCGAGCTGGCCGACCTCCCCCAGAATCGTGCCGGGCGCCGCTACGGCGCGGCACCGACCATACAGGGCGGAGCCCGGCCCAAATCGTACACGGCGCTCCTTGCAAGAGCGCCGCGGCAACGATCCCCGCTGGCCCCCGCAGCACACAAAGAACACCACGCCCCGAGAGCTCGCGTCGGCTATCCGTCGGCCTAAGCGCTGCCCCGGTCAGCGTCGATGCTCGGATCGCATGCTCACACCACGCGTTCCTTTTCTTACTCACACATCCCGGCGCTCCAATGCCTCTCGTACATCCCATACACTCCGTTAACTCTGCCACCGCACGCTCTCTCCATGCATACTCTCTCGTTCCACACTCAGGTGCACACCACTCATGCGCACTCATCCCTTCCACACACTCCATTACGCACTCCTCTCATGCACCTTCTTGCACACTCTCCTCCGGGACATACTCCGTACCACTCATGGGGTTGCACTCTGGCACATACCCACTCGCCTGCTCCGGTGTGCATCCCCGCACACGCTCCTCATCCATCTCCGGTGTGCATCCTCACACACTCTCTCCATCCATCTCACTCTCTGTATCACACTCACTCTCACATACACTCCATTGTGCATTCTCCCTTGCTCTTGGTTTCATACTCACGCTCCGACGCCGTTCGCACACGCGCACCATTTCCTTTCATACAGCGCACCACGGACCTTCCACGAGCGCCCGGATGCCGCCGGGATCCCAAGCGCGTGAAAAATCTTTTCGCGCCAAACCTTTTCGCGCCATATACAGCCCGGCTTACCTTCGGGATCCTTTTCTCCACACGCACCTGCAAATCTTTATTGGGATTAGCAAGTACGGCATCATGATGTGAACACGGACTTTGGGCATATTCCATTTCTTCCTCCCGCGAGTGCTCTTCTAAGTCCGCCATCTTCTTAATCCCGATTTCAACTATGATTATTTCATTTTCTTTTTCCTCATTCAGCTCGACGACCGCTGGCGCTAATAAAATACAATTTTCTAATTCTGCGGTCGTTGGCTTTCCCATGCCCCGTGTCGCGATTTCTATCCCGGTCCACCCGGCTGTGCTTTGCTCCAGCTCGCTTAACCCGTGCTCCTCAAGCCGCACTACCCCGTCGCATACCCTTGTGCCTTTCCCGCTTGACCTGCAGTCTATGTCCTTCCCCAATGCTTTTATTTCATACCTGGCTTCCTCCCTCGCTAACCCCTCGTTTATTTCTCGGGCTTGGCCATTCACGTCCTTCAACTGGCCCCCTAATTTGCTTTCTAATCCCCCAATTTTAACTTCCCAATTGCTCCCCCATTCTATTTTCCAAATTACTTAACCCATCTCTCAATCCCCCAATTTGGTTTCCCACATCGTTTGTCAATCCCCCCATTTGGTTTTCTATATTACTCAACCCGTCTCTCAATCCTCCCATTTGGTTCACCAATTTATTCATTTCCCTGCTGGATTTGTCAGCCATCTTTTCCATATACCCCATCATTTGCGCCATAAATAATTGGAATTCCCCTGGCCCCGTGGGCTCGGCACTCGCCGCCATGTGCGAGGCGCCACCATTTTGTTCACCTGCAACCCCCACTGCCACACCCTCTTCACTTTCCTCCTCCATTCCTCCCAATTGTCACACTTCTTCTCGGGGGTCCTGGGTTGACTCTAACCCTTCCTCACCTACCCCCACCGGCATCCGATCGCCTTGGCTATCCATGGCACGATTCAAAATTTAGATGTTTTAATAAAAATTTCGGCCGCTCGTAATTTTGACCAAATTTGGCCCAACGGATAAAAAATTTGGTTCGGGTCCAAATCCCACTCCCCGACACCAATTGTTGCGGATCTCGGACGTCGGCTCTCCCCTTATCAAGGGGGGGCTAATCCCCTTGTCCTTTTATCTGGCCGACGCGAGTCCTGGAAGTTACAACGTCCTTCCCGGCGCGGCGTTAGGTAGGGTTTGTTTGGCCTAGGGGTTCACTACTACCTAATTACTAACGCCGACCGGAAACGAGGGAATAACTCCCGCTCGAACCACGGATATGATGGGATATGCCGAGCGGATAGCAATCCGTGATCCGAGCTGTTAACAGGTGACTAGACCCGATTATAGCGGTTGCGATCGTGCCACGCTTACCCAATTGGAGAAAAGACTGATGCGATCGGATGGAGAGGAAACCAAGAAAATAGGAAGAACAAAGCAATTTATTAACAATTTACAGAAAGAAGAGGAAACGAAAGAAATGTACAAGATAAAAAGAGGAAGAAGAAGCACACAGGGCAGCCTTAAACAGTCTTGTCTTATTCCCTGGACAAACGGGCCCGTCTCACATACACACTCACACGGGGATTGTAGATGGTAGGGTGGAACAGGTTGATGGTCACCAGCGCGTCCAGGCTCCAATCCGGTTCCGGTCCAGCGGACGAAACCCGGCAGGCAGCTCTTTAGTGTAACGCGAACGGACAATTATATCACGGGGGGGAGGCTGGTGTCCTGGTGGCTTACGTAATAGTTGCACACTCGCGCCAAACGCCCCCTCTCCAAGGTCCTGCTTTGAGCTCCCAATGCCAACGAGCCCTCTCTGATCAAGCGCATGCACCCACGAGTTCTTTGTAATGTGCGCTCTCCCTATACGTCCTGGCAACAACAATCTTTCAACGAGTCCTCTCAAGGCGAGCTCTTCTCATCAGTCCTGTTGCCAAGCGCATGTACCCACAAGTCCTCTTTAATGAGCGCCGCTGCATAAGTCCTCTGGTAAGTCCTGTTAATCAGCGCTCTTCCTTGCAGTCCTGTAAAAGGGCTTTGTGTGCTCGCTTTTATATCTCAAGCAAGCGATCGCTCCGCGAGCCCCAAAGCCACGCCTGTCGGCGATGTCACTTCAGCCCTGGTTGGCTGGTTAAGGCTTACCGGCCCCGCCCTTGACGGCTGGGTGACGTGGCCACACCTTCTTCCTGGTGCTCCGCCCCCTTTTTCCGGGCCTCACCTCGTGGCTTATGGCGGTGTTGAGCAAGCTCACGGGCAGCGAAGGCTGCTGCTGCTGGCCGAGGAGTGTACCAAATTGGGAGGGCCGTGGGGTACAGACAGGAGGGCGCGCTTAATGGCGTCGCTTGGAGAGGGAGGCTGTCAAAATGGACGGAATGGGGCCTACTCCTTATTTGATTGACACAACGCAGATTCAACTATTGAAAACATGGCCTTATCTATACACATACTAATGAAATAACTGAAGTCCTATGGTGACCTACGTGTTGCTTGTGGCCTATTTATGGGGTGCTGCCTTTAACCTTTAATGATGTGATATCTACAAGAGTGTGGGTTCTCAAAACCACAACAATATAATATATAGAGTCAAAGAAGTGCATGACCCTATGATATGGTGCTGATGTCATGTGCATAAATTATACCAACACATCACCTCCAAACTAGGAGGCATCCACGTGGTACTCAAGTCTTTGCAGACTGAGATTAAAGCTCTATGGTCACAAATAGACGAAGGCAAAGATGTCGATCTAGATTTTGCCCTTATTATGGGCTCATCAGGACAACATACTGCTGATCATTTATTTGTGACCAAACTAAGCTGCTAATATACACAGATTGAGTCCCACCCCAGTGTTACGGATTCGTCACTTCCGTTGTTGTGGTTTTCATCCACTGTAAACATTTTTGATTCCATGTACTATTATTGTTGTCGTTTGGGGGAAATAGAGATTACTATTTTCAAAAGGTAAAAAAGTTAATGTTTCAAATGAAACCGGAACCGGACGAAGAGGAAGAAGAGGAGGAGGAGGAAGAGAAGGCGGAAAGAGTGAGTCGGACAAGAAGCTGAGCTGCTTCGAGGTCTGGAGCGAACGATTGGCGAACGAGGGTCACGAGTGAACTTTGGGTTTCCCGGGAAAGGGATTCCTGCGACAGAGTTGTCATCGCTGTGACAGATAAACCTGCGTGACAGGTTTTGCAGTTGATTCCGGAGAGAATCATCAGAGTGCCGTTACGCCACGAGAATGGGCCGTCGGCCAATTTTACCTCGCGCAGGATTTGCGCATCGCTCAAGGTTTTTCACTTCGCTTCAACCATTTTCACCGCATTCAGACGTTAATCTGGTGTGGCTTTTGAGTGGGAAATCTGCGGTTCGCCGATTTGGAGCCGTGGAACGTCCATACCCGAGGGTGTGATTTCCCAGTCGCCTTGAGGGCACCTTTGCAGAGCTTTGGCAGCGGGGCTGTGACTGTCATCCGAACGGGATTTTGGTCTCGATTGGACATCGTTCTGATGATCACTGGAGCGGATCGACTTTGGCTTGATGCCGGAATAGAGACATTGGGGAATGTTCTTTTTTTTACTCACTTGGAGCACAGTGAGTTATATTGTACGAACCTGATGGTACCATCATAGGAAATATATATTGGTTGTACAATTGATTACTATTGTTGTTGTTGATACACCTCACTGTTGTTCCATCTTGGTACCATCATAGGAAATATATATTGGTTGTACAATTGATTACTATTGTTGTTGTACTGTTATTCTTGTGTGATCTTAATACAATACTTGTTTGTTGGTAACAATTAGTGTGGTTTCACCATTGATCTTTGACATACAGAATAACACATCTTTCTGCCGTGACTCCTCTCGGGGCTCGGAGGTACACCGTGACCGGGGTTTGTGGAGGAGCACGTAACACCAGCAATTGCTGCACAACCTGTTAGCAACAAGTGTCGCCTGTCACGCACACACATTGTCTCTGTCCTGCTCATCACCAGTTTTGAGTTTTGCAGTCAGGAATATTAAATTGAGCCAAATAAGCGCACTGACTGATTTTGTGGCTGATTTCGTGACCAGGCTCAAACATCTGGCGGCACATTGTCGTTTTGGTGACGATGAGTGATCACGAAGATTGAAGGATCGTTTTATTACGGGGTTGCGAGATGAGAAGATGGTCGCGTCAATTTTACGGATAATGTTTGAAGAGATTACATTTGCTAAAGCGGTTGAAACTGCGGCTGTTGTGGAACAAGGTAGAAAGGATGTTCGCGCCATTGTTGGGGAGGACTTGGCTGTTAATGCCATAGCTGCTGGAGGGTCACGTGTTTGCAATTCTTCTGCGGGAGGGTCACGTGCTCGCAATTCTCCAACTGGGCGGCGGTTCAGGGAACTTCTTCTTCCCAGGTACATGCAAGCAGTGCGTTACAGGGACAACTACTACAGCAGCCTTGTCAGGGATGTGGTGTTTCTCATTCTCATGGGAGCTGTCCATTTCGGAATGTGGTGTGTTACCGGCGTGGTAAGCCAGGCCATGTGCGGAGGGTCTGTCAGGGCCGGGCACCATCATCGGTTGCTGTGGTCGGTGCTGGCAGTGAGTTTGATCAACAGGACGTTTCTCTGATGATGTCAGCTGCAAAATCACACCTTTGTGGTGGCTGTCAGTGTGAATGGCAGGTCAGTCGACTTCACAGTGGATACCGGGGCATCAGTCGGTCTCGTGAGTAAACGGATCTGGCGTCAGTTGGGTTGTCCGGTGTAAGCCTCGATACACACTACCCTTCGTACTTACATAGGGGAGATGATAAAGCCATTGGGCTTGATGGATGTATTGGTTCATTATCGGGACAGCAAGCGGTGTTGCCCCTGCATATCGTTGATAGTTCTGGACCATCTCTACTTGAACGTGATTGGTTGCACACCATTCGTCTGGATTGGGCAAACATTTACAGTGTCCATAACTCAATTCCGTCTCCTTCATGCTTGGGGGGGATCTTGGAAAAACACTAAGTTCTACTCGGGCCTGAACTTGGGAAGCTCAAAGGTGCTCAAGGTCACCTGCACCTGAAGGAGGGTGTCAGTCCGCGATTATGTAAGCCTCGACCGGTGCCATATGCCCTTCGTGATCGGGTTAAAGAGGAGCTCAATCGATTGGAAAATATTGGGGTCATTGAACCGGTGGAACACTGAGTGGGCGACGCCCGTGGTCACAGTGCTTAAGCGGAATGGAGGTATTCGCCCGTGTGGTGATTTTAAAGTGACTGTTAACCCCAACCTCTGGGTGGAGCAGTATCCACTGCCATCCATTGACAAGATCTATTCAAAGTTGGTGGGGAGTCGGTACCTCACGAAGTTGGACTTGCGCGATACGTACTTTCATCTCAAGATCGCACCAGAGGATCGTCACCTCCTTACCATCAATACGTGTCAGGGTATGTACCAGTATATCCGTCTTTGTTTCGGGATCGCTTCAGCTCTGGCAATGTGGCAGAAGGCGATGGATCGTCTTTGTACCGGCTTACCTGCACAATGCTATTTGGATGACATCCTCATTGCGGGCACCATGGCCGAACTACATATTGAGAACATTGACAAGGTGATGTCTAAGTTAGTTGCTCATGGCCTTCGCTTGAACAAGGACAAATGCTTATTCTTTCAGAAGCGAGTGGAGTACCTGGGGAATATCATCACCCCAGAGGGGCTGTCAAAAGCCCCTCAGAAAGTCGACGCCATAGCCGACATGCCCAGCCCAAGGGACAAAGTTCAACTTCGTTCCTTCATTGGGCTTGCTCAGTATTACCAGAGGTATGTCAGCAAACTAAGCACTGATCTTGCTCCGCGGACTCGCATGCTGCGTCGAGATGTCCGTTGGAGGTGGAGTTCGACGGAACAAGCAGTAATTTGAACGAGTCAAAGCTTGTCTTACTGCAGACACGGTACTCGGACATTACGGACCTTCACGTCCTCTCATTCTGGTATGTGACAGCTCGTCGTACGGCATCGGTGCCATCTTGTCTCAGGTAATGAGTGACGGTGCTGAGCGTCCGGTGTGTTTTGCATCACGTGCTCTGACAGCCGCAGAGCATAACTATGCTCAGATTGAGCGTGAAGCGCTGGGTTTGGTGTGGGGCATGTTGAAATTTCGTCAGTACTTGATAGGTCGGCATTTTCTCCTGCAAACTGATCATCAGCCGCTTCAGTTCTTGTTTAATCCTCAAAAAGGCATTCCAGTCACTACCGCTCCTCGGCTACAGAGATGGTGTCTTGTCCTCAGTGTGTACGACTATGAAATCAAATTTCGTGCTTTCGAACGACACGCTAACTGTGATGGCTTGTTTCGATGGCCGTCTACAAAGGCCGGTGCCGCACCTGCAGATGAGGTCGAGGAGTTCATGTTGGAACAGATTGCATCTGGTCTGGTAATCGCTGCGGAAGTGGCTGCTGCAATTCGTCGTGATCCTGTGCTGTCACGTGTTGTGCACGTTGTTTTGTCAGGTTCTTGGCGCGAGTTAACCTCGACGTCAGAATATTCTCCATATGTATCACGGGCGTCTGAGCTGTCTTTAGCTCAAGGTTGTGTATTTTAGGGCATGAGGGTGGCAATTCCTGCTGTTTGACGTCAGCTCTGTCTCAATGAGTTGCATGAGGGTCATTTGGGTATGGTCAAAACAGAGTTTTTCCCGGGCTTGATGCGGACATCGAGCGGATGGTAAAAAGCATGTGATACATGTCAAATTGATGCTGATAATCCCTCATGTTTGTCGTTGTTATGGCCGCCTGCTGATAGAATGTGGCAGTGCGTTCATGTAGATTTTGCAAACCAGTCATGGGCCGCATGTTTCTGGTGGTGATCGACACATCCTCAAAGTGGCCAGAAGTAGCTATAATGCAGTTCACCTCGTCGGACAACACGGTGGAGCATCTGCGGAGTGTTTTTGCGAACAAGGCGGTTACAGAGATTTTAGTTTCCGATAATGGTTTGCAGTTTGTATCTGAGGTGTTTGCTGTGTTCATGCGTGCTAATGGTATCAAACACCTGAGGTCGGCGCCTTACCACTCAGCTACAAATGGCCAGGCTGAGTCATTTGTCAAAGCGTTGAAACATGCCTTGCATAGAGGCCAAGCGGTTCGATCTGTGCAGAGTAGGGTTGATGTGATTTTGCAGGCCTATAGTGATTCAGTGCATTCTACTACACAGGAAACGCCTGCATTCCTCATGTATGGCTGACAGTTGCGGTTGCACCTGGAGTTGCTTCGACTTGGTGCACCTGGAGTTGTTACGGCGACCAATGTTCGTTCATTCATGGTGGACCAGCCAGTTTTGGCACGGGACTATGTACACCGACAGAAATGGGTGCCGGCTGTTGTGGTCTGAGTTTTCGGTACAGCTAACTACCTTGTTTGTACTTTGGCCGGACGTATCTGGAAACGTCATGTGAATCAATTGTTAGCTTGCGGGTCCGGTCATTCACACACAACCAATTCCGTTCCGTCGTGCGATGTGTGCTCATCCATTGAGGTGCCCGTGACCATGTTTCGGCCAGCTGCCCATTCATCTGTGGAGCCGGATGTTCATGGCAGTGAGAGTAGTGTGGATGTTCCTCTGGTTTTGGTTGAGCCTAGTTTGGTGTCTGGTGGGGAGCCGTCATCTGTTTCCAATGCCTCACCGCCACCGGTCGTGTCCACTGCTCAATGCCCGCGTGTTTCTTCTCGACGCATTGTGCGACCAGCATATTTGAAAGACTATGTGACTTAAGGGGGGAGGAGTGTAGTGCCTTGTACAGCTGAATGAGGCCTGTGTTGCCATTGCCTGGAATAAAGATGGGGCTTGATGCTCTCTGCATGTCCACATCTTACTATAATTCATCAAATGTCCGTCTGTCTGTCCGTTCGAAGGTACCGCAAAAACGGCTGAACCGATCGCAACAATATTTTGGGTGGGTAATCCTAGGACCACCTGGAGTAAAATAGGCTATATTGTTTTTCCAAGTTTTCCAACTTTCCAGTTTTTCCAAACACGATGGAATAATATTTACCGATATGAACAGTGATGTGGCTTTTGTTGAAATTCCACAAATACTGTTTAGATTTTGATGAGAATTACGAGCCTGCAGCGAATCCGGAAGTGGACAGATGACGGCAATGCGCGGGTTTGATAATATCCCAATACAACCGTCATTCAATCATAATGTTAAATCGTTAAACGTTAATCGTGTTAATCGTTTTGTTAAAGTATCAATCGATGATTGGAATTGAGTGAATACAATTACGATTTTGAATTCGTAATTGTATTCACCCAACCGTACGGAACTTCACATCAGTATTTAAATATTTGTTTATGTCACGAATGTTGTTAAAAGTTTATTTTTTATATTAATGTTATTTCATTTGTGATTGGAGTTATGCTGTTTGGAATGAAAAAAGAGATATCGAGTTCAAGTGAATGACGAAATGCCGTGACGGTTTCTACTTTCTCAACGTGAATTCGCAGATCGCCTTATGCAGATTCGCCATTGACTGGGTATGGAACACACGTACCTGTTTATTTGCGAACGGGTACGTTTTTAATGGAAGTCCTTCACGAACTTGCTGTCCATGTCTGACGTGCGACTGAAGGTGCTACAGGAATGTGGAATTTATTGGTTTCATGCTTGAGCATTCGCTGTTTCTGTATTGTCTGTTTGCTTCTGGCCTCCCACCCTTGCATAGCATGGGTATCTCACTCGTCTTTATAACAAAGACATTACACTTCCTTCAATCCAGAACGATGTGCTACCTATCACAAAACGGAACAATGTTATTTATGAATTTCAGTGCTGGTGTGATGCTGGGTAGGTCGCACATCCCTCAGACTAGAGGACCGGATCAAGCAGAATATCCCATTGGCAATCCGGAACAACTTGGAGATTGGTCGTGTACAACGATCCCCACACATGCAAGAACCCAACAAGAACCCGTGCTCAAAAAAGTGATTGCTCCATCGGTCAGCACCTCCTCAACCATCCTGAATTTGCCCAGGACTATCACTGAACGGTTCCAGATTGTGTGTGACACGTGCACGTACCGAAGCACATTTACGTATTCTTGAAGCCACATTCATTCACACACAAGCTCCCGTTCTTTGCAAACAAAACGTTTGTGCAGACACTGCATTTGTTCTGACCGGATTCCATTATAACGGGAGGTTTCGGGTTTGCTCTGTTCCTCACTGCCATGATGTGTATGATGTTCGTGTCAATAACAGGCCTAAGAGCCAAAACACATTTGTTTAAGCAAATAAATTGTTTTCTTTCACGTGTGCATTTCCGGTATTCTTGCTTGTGTCCTGACGAGCTGCAATACGAAAACTTTCAACTATGTCTGTTCTTCTTTCTGTTGTTTTTAAATTTTGTTCTACCAAACATTTATTCATTTGTGTGTACGTATATGTATATATATATATATATATATATATATATATATATATATATACTATATATATACTATATATATATATATACTATATATATACTATATATATATATATACTATATATATACTATATATATATATATATATATATATATATATATATATATATATATATATATATATATATATATATATATATATATATATATTGATACGGTTTTGAGATTTGTACTTATGACATCATTAAAGGTTAAAGGTTTGCCCCCCATAGTTAGTCCACAAGCTTAGGCCCACTTAGAGTATTAGTTATGTCATCGTATGTGTAAGAGTAGGCCATTTCCCTCGTAATATCTGCATTGTGTAAAGAAATGAGCTTCGGTCCCTTTCATTTTTGCGCCACCCTCCAATTACATCTATGGGCAAACTCGATCCCGCGCCCCATTTTGGCTGATCCCTCCGTGTGTTACGCTTTGGCTGCCAGCAGCATTTGCTGCCCTTTGTTCGCTCGAACTAGTCCAGTAACACGAGGTTGGCCTCGGAAGAGGAAGGAGCGCGGGGGTCGAGGAGGGGCGGCGTCAAGCAGCACGTCAGAGGCGATGACGGTCAGGGCCACCAGCCAACCAAGGGCTCTGAAGGGCATGGCGTGATAGGGCGTGGTGAAGAACGTCTGGTAAGTTCCAGAAAGTTCGCTGGGTAGGGCTATATAAGCTTTCGCACAAAGCCCTTGAGGAGGACTTATGAGGAGGATTTGTCAAAGGACTCGAGTGCACAGGAGTAAGGAGAAGGGAGAGGACTCGCGTGAACAAGACTGTATCCAGAGGACTGGAAGGAGTCGCATTGTATTGAACTATTATGTACGCAGCCACGCGAGTGATTAACCGCCAGAGCCCAGCCCTACCGTTCGCCCCGTAATTATCACGTGCGCGCCAACGACACGCTGAGAGCTCCTGCCGTCTACTATTCAACTACTTCGTGATGCGAGCTGGGGACCGGAGAGAGCTGCCTGGATGCCATCCCTGTACGTGCTGACCTGTTCGTCTGCAAACCCCGTGTGAGTGTGTCTGAGTGTGAACGGGCCCGTTTGTCCAGGGAATAAGTTAAGACTGTGATTAAGGCTGCACTGTGTCTTCTTCTTCTGATCATTGTACATAGTGTGAATAAATCTTGTTCTTCCTTTCTTCCCAATTCGACCGTTTGTGATTTCCATCATTGGGTAAGCGTGGCACAAGTGAGAACCGCTTGGATCGGGGTCTAGTCATTGATAACGGCTCGGGTCACGGGTTCGCTACCGCTCGGCGTATCCACCAACACCTGTGATTCGGGCGGGGCTTATTTCCTCGTTTCTGGGCAGCGCGAGTAATTAGGTAATAGTGAATTCTTAGTCCTAAAACCCTATTTCGCGCTGTCCGGGAAGGACGTCATAGGTCCCGGGTCCGGTCGGTCAGTCAAAGACAAGGGGACTAATCCCCCCTTGGTAAGGGGAAAAGGCTGGCGCAGAGGTCCGCAACAATATATATCCCACCAATATTAACGGACACATGTTACAGCCTAAATTTAAAATTGGGGAATCTACATACATATGCGACAGCCTAAATTCAAAATGGATTAAATTGAGAGTTTTCATCACTGATCTCCACATAAAACTCCATAATGTCAAAGTGGGAATTTTTTTTTTTGGGAAACTTTTACAAAATATTTAAAAATGAAAAGCTGGAATGTCGTGAGTCAATAAGTATTCACCCCCTTTGCTATGACGCTCCAAATGGAGCTCAGGTGGATCCAATTTCCTTTGATCATCCTTGAGATGTCTGTACAACTTCATTGGAGCTTACTTGTGCCCAATTCAATTGAATGGACATGATTTAGAAAGGAACACACCTTTCTATGTAAGATCCCACAATTGACAGTGCACATCCGAGCAGCAACTTTACCATGAAGTCCAAGGAACTGTCTGTAGAACTCGGAGATATAATTGTGAGGAGACTTGATCTGGGGAAAGGTATAAAACAATTTCTCGAGTATTGAAAGTTCCCAAGAGCACAGTGAGCTCCATTATTAGGAAATGGAAAGAATATGGCACTACCCAGACTCTTCCTAGAGTTGGCCGTCTGACCAAACTGAGCAATCGGGTAAGAAGGACCTTAGTCAGGGAGGTGACCAATAACCCAATGACCACTGACAGAATTACAAAGGTCCTTGGCTGGGGTGGGAGAACCTGCCGGAAGGACAACAGTTTCTGCAGCACTTCACAAATCTAGGCTTTATGGGAGAGTGGCCAGAAGGAAGCCACTCCTGAGAATAAGGCACATGCAGCACACCTGGAGTTTGCAGAAAGACTCCAAGAGCATGAGGCAAAAGATTCTGTGGTCTGATGAGACGAAAATTGAACTGTTTGGCCTGAATCCAAAACACTACGTCTGGCGGAAAGGAACACAGCTCCTCACCCATGTAACACCATCCATACCATCCCCAGACACACTCCCACCCGCACCCTCTGCTCTGCTGCTGCCAACCGCCAACCTCCTGCCCCCCCCCCCATCCGGACCAAACTCAGATCCTGGGGGGACAGGGCCTTCTCCATCGCTGCTCCCACACTCTGGAACTCACTACCTCAAACCATCAGAGACTCCTCCTCACTCACCACATTCAAATCATCACTCAAGACCCACCTGTTCAACACCGCATTCAACCCCTGACCGTCTCTTCTCCTTCTCCTTCCTTTCTGTTTGGTTATTTAATTATGCATTTTTGTCTTTTTTGTCTTTGTTTTATGTACCATGTCAAAGCGTCTTTGGGTTTCTTGAAAAGCGCTATACAAAATAAATGTATTATTATTATTATTATTATTATTATACCGTGGAGCAGGGTGACTCCTTTGTTCACCGCTGTTATTTCTGGGCGCGTGGTGTATATAGAGCCTCGCAGCTCGGACAACGACCTAAAACTTAAAACGAAGATGAAGAATGCAATCTGGGATATAAAATATTCCCATCATCGAAGTGACTCCACGTTTCCCGGTAACATCGGTACCTTTATCGGTGTATGTATACAGTAAGCAGTGGTTACGTTCCTGGAAAATGCTGCCATGGGTGCCAAAAATAAACGCATCAAAATTGAAATAAACATTGAAGACCAACTTTGAAAAATTCAAAATTGAAATAAATGTTGAAGCAGATTAAACTTGTCTGGCGCCACCATTCCATTCCTATTAATCTCTGAAATTGTTTTCCTTTGCCATCTGTTGACGTCTTTCTTTTTTCAATCGTTCTGCAGCTCAGTAAACCAGCGAATAACTTAAATTAAAAGACTCACTTTTGTCTGTCGTTTTACACTTCAGTGCTATTTCATTATTGACAGTGGGTACAGTGCATGAGAAACCACAAAAGGCCCACGGTGTGACATTACCACCACAGCTCAGCTCAAAAACTGTGATTGGTTGAAATGAAGCCATGTGATAACCGAATCAGTATATAGAGGCTGCCCATGATTGGTCAACACCAAGATATTCAAACGTTCTTGTTGAGATCAAACTGCCAGACAGTGGAGTTCTAAGTCGGTGCACTTTGGCTGTGTTGACGATGGAGGTGGGTCAGATTTGGCTTAGGTGAAACTCTGGTGAAATGCAGCAGCAGTCTCGTTCCTGGTCATGACGAGCGAGGTGACGATCTGTTTTGTTATTCGAGCCGCCCCATGGCAGAAGTTGCAAGCTGGATGCAGCTCTGGACCCTGGATGACCGAACCGACCCCCATCCAAACACACCAAACCGCAGCCCTGACTCTTGTTCTCCACAAACCAGTTTCCTCCAAAACAAGCTCTCTCTGGGTCTGCTGCTCTCCCCATGACTGATGCATGAGACTAAAAAACAACAACCATTCAGAAGTGCCAGCTGGGCTAGAACCTTCCATATTATTAGGTCACCTTCTCCTACACCCGCCTTACGACTGGCATCATTAGAATGGCTGAAGAATGAATCACTCACACAATTTCCAGCTGCTTCAGAACAATGAATAACGCTCTGAGTGTTGAACTCGGCAATTGCTTTCATTCTGCGCTTCGCGAGGAACTGTCCAATCAGCTGCCAGCAACAATGAATGCAATTCTCCTGCATTTTAAATGTAACTACCGTTTCAGTTTGTGCAGGGTAAGATGTAGTCAAAAAATACACCGGATGAGCCGAATGCATGGTATAATCTCATGAAGAAGACACGTGAATTCCACAAAGTAAAATATGCATCTGCACAAAATTCCACAAATCCCATTTTCAAAACGAATAAGGCAAATCACTCATGATTTTTAGCTCCCTCACTCTCATTGCAACCCCCTTCCCAATTACCCAAGTTGCCTCAAAATGGTTATCGGTTTTGCATCATAAAAAGTTTTTGTCCCCCGTCGCACCGCAGAGTGAAAGGGGGACTATGGTTTATGTCACAAAACCTCCGTCCGTGTGTGCGTCCGTCCGTGCGTGCGTACGTAGCGTGCGTAAGCGAAGGACCGAATTCTAATTTGGTGTGTGGGTGCAACCCACGCCAAAATCCAAGTTGGCCGCCGCCATGTATGTCTGAACCTTGTGAGCGGAATATCTTGAAAAATAAACGAACTACCAACTTCTAATCTGGTGTGTGGGTGTATCTATGCATAAGGAAGAACGCTATTGAAAATTGGGTCGCCACGTCAAAATCCAAGATGGCCGCCACCATATATATGTCTGAACCTTGTGAGCGAAATATCTTGAAAAAAATTAACGAACTACTAACTTCTAATCTGGTGTGTGGGTGTATCTACGCATAATGCTTCAGTCACATTTGGCTCGGCGGCCGTAGGGTCTAAAAAATGTACGGCCACTAGCAATTATAGGGCGGCCGCAGTATTTCCACGGTCACACAATGTAGCAGTCACATATGTTTTTATTTTTCGTGTAGCCGCACGGGGTATTTAGAAATTGTGGAGACCGAAAACGTGGGGGTGCCGTACGGTCTTTGATTTGATGTCGCACGGTGACCTTAGGGCGTCCCTGCGGCGGCCATATAATTTTCAAGGCAGACGCAAGGTGGCCTCAAGGTGCCCGCAAGGCGACCGCTGGGGGGCCCTAAGGCGAACGTGCGGCCAGACGGACGGTAACGAGTGGGTATATATACCAGTTCTTTTTCATATGTATAACAGCACTTACAGTTGTCATGGCTACGGCTTGTCGAATTGCTACGGCCGACCTAGAAATGAAAAAAGTTATAACTCCGCGCTATAATTCCACGGCGACCCCTACGGCCTGTAAAAGATAGCCATACGCCCTAGGGCCACCCTGAGGCCACCTCAGAAACTCTGCGGCCGCCGCACGTTTCTGTCAATTTAGGGGGGGTACGGCCGCCGTATCCTAGCCGTAGAGCAAATGTGACTGAGGAGTTAGGAAGAACGCTGTTGAAAATTGGGTCGCCACGTCAAAATCCAAGATGGCCGCCTTGCGTCTTCCACTTTGTCAACTCACATCACTTCATCGATGGGGGACCTAGGCGTAACGCTTGTTGAACAAGCTTTGCAAATACATCAAATTGAAACGGCAAACAAACGCAGAATAGAACAACCACGTGTCACAAATCCCAAAGTCCTTTGATAAATCGATGCATATTTGGTAGGCCGGCGTCGTCCAAACTTCCGTTTATTCAAAAGATAAAGCACAAGCAATAGACGATGAACGCTGGAATGGCAGATTACACAGGAAAGCAACTGATGACTGACTTTTCTTCTCCCATTTCATCCCTTTTCACTCTGCTTCACAATTTATATGACGTCAGAGCAAGAACATTCGCGAAGGTCCCTCCCTCTACAAATTACTCCTAATTATTTGATGGTTCTGTATCCGAAAGTAACAACAAATTCCACCAACTCTCGCAATCTTTCCACACAGCTTCACGTCGGTCCGGCCGGATAACCTAGAGGTATGCACACTCACCTCTCAGCTGTCTTGCCTGTGTTTAAATCTCTGTCCAGCTATAAACTGTCATCCTGATGTTTCGCCGGTCCTCATTCCTTCTTTATCCCTTCTCCTTTTCGATATCTCCAAATTGAACCTTGACTGGATAAAAGTTTCTTCCTTTAAAAGCTCTAAATAACGCTTTTAAAATTCATTTTAAAATGGCTCACTCTCTTTACCATACAGGCTTCTCCTTCTTCTTCACAATCTCTTCCTCTTCTTTTTCACAAGGCTTAGTTCCCAAAACCTTTTCACTGTGAAACGTTTAGTTCATCCACCCTCCGCTTGCACCTACAACTCCACTTTCCTCCGTTCCTTCAATGGAAAACGTATTTACCACCACTCCCATGCAGTCCTGTGTCCATATATCTAGTTTGACAGTTCCTCACCGATGTAACTTCTTGAGAAGCCAATTTTTCAGAGGCGTGTGAACACTGCAATCAATTCCCCTTCATGTCCATTAATGACGGCAACCCCCTCCATGTTAGAACCCTCACCCCTCTATGCTTTCCCACTGTCCCCACCTCATCTCAGCTTTCCCCTCGTCCCACCCCTTCATAGCTTCTCCCCCCACCCTGCACTCTCCCAGCTTCTGGCCCCACCCCACCCCACCCTGTCCCACACTCTCCCAGTTCCCCCCACATCCTCCCAGCTTTCCCCCACCCCACCCCTTCTTCTCGCTCCTTTCTACATTCTTGCACCTTTCCAGTAGCTCCTCCTCTCCTGGTGCTGACTGTGTGGACCTCAAACACCAGAGGTCTCCACTCCAGCCTCACAGATCCCTCAATCCAGGCTGCTGCCGGCAAACCACACATCATCTGTTTAACAGAATCCTTCTTCCCACAGGACGTCTTTGACTCCTTGTAGTGTCTCTCCCTAAGTGTTGTCTCCTCCGGTTTAACTGTCCTGAACCCCATCCTGGCAGTGGAGTCACATACTACATAAAGACCTCCATTTTTGCTCTCTCTCTCCGTATACTGCTCTTACACCTCCCAAACCCCAGGGGAACATCTGGCTGACTTCCCCTCTGCTCTGCTCCAACCTTTTGTTTGTCTGTGTTGTACCATCCTCCAAACAGTGATAACTCCATTTATATACTGTATCTCTCAGACGAGATGGACCAACTTTTAACCCTCAACTCTCCCTTTGTCATTTGTGGTGATTTCAATTATCACTATGCCAATTGGCTGGGTATTGGTACGTCACTAGCCATGGCACTTCAGCAAAGGACTGCAACACCATGGGACTGACTCAATCTGTGAACTTTCTCACCCAGATTTCTCCCAATAGCAAATCCTCCCTTCTGCACTTGGTGATGACTAACTTTCCAGCTAATGTCTCCTTGCTCTGCCTCTGTTCCAGTTTCTTCATCTGATCATATGTTTGTGAGTGTCAACATCTCTCTGGCTATTCTCAGAGAGCTGCCTCAGTGCAGCGAGTCTGACTTTTCACTCAGGCAGACTGGCAGAGACTGAAAGCCACCATCTCACTTCAGGACGGATTTCCTAAATTTGCCGCCCCTGATATTAACTCAGTCTGGGACTTCTTCCAAAGAAACCTGATCTCTCTTGTGCACAGATCCATCCAATCTTTTGTTTACATGCACAGTCAAGGCCCGTGGAGAGGATAAAACACTGAATGGATCAAGATGCAACAGAACAAAATGAAGAGTAGACAGAGGGGGGGAAACACAAACAGCAGGGTTGAAGTACAAAACCTAGGGAGATTTGGACAAACAATGAGTATGAGGAATGAGGTGTAGGAAAGGACACATGGGGTGGAGAAGATAGATACAGAGGTAAACTCTGAGGAATGAAAAATTTGATGTTTGGAATGAGGTGGGCTTTTGGGTGGGTTAACGGGGGTAGTAAACATCATGGTTTGGATGGGGGTGATCTGAGATGGTGGAGAGGGAAATCTAAGGTGCCTCACTCAAGATTCGATCACAGACGGGGAAGGGGAATGAAAACTGGGTGGCTTATCTCTCTGTAGTGGTGGAGATGTCGAAGGAGCGGGTGGCACTGAGCAACCATGAGCAGCAGGCGATGCGGAGGTGGTGAGGAGGTGGGCAGGACGCTGAACAGATGAACAGGCAGCAGGCAAGCAAAGATCTGTTCTCCTCTGAAAAGCTCCCCTCAGTGTGTGCTCCAGAAAGCACTCTCCTCAGGCTCGACCAGGGCACACACTGCCAATTCTCCTCAGATCATCATGACCTAATGACCAACCATGACCAACCTAATGAGCTGGAGAACCAGATTACAGATACCATTATTAGTAACTCCCAACCGCAACCAGGTCGACTCCATATGATGAGTGGATACCGGAGATAACGTTACGGTTTTTTTTTTTTTTTTTTTTTTTTTTTTTGTTGTATACAAGATCGAGGCTCGTGAAAGAGCGAACATTAATCACACAGAAAGACAAACCGACACATAAAACATATAACATCGGGAGCGGTAGACAAGATGGGGAGAGAGGGGGAAGGACACAAACACAACATTTGAGAGCAGGGACCGAGAGACATGGAGACATCGAGAGATCTGAGAGAGGGCGAGGGCTTTGGGGGGGGGGGCATGGGAAGGGGGCGGTGGGAGAGGTATAAAACATATGGACACTGCCAGGACTTCCAGGAAAGAAGTTGGAATTTCAAACAAGGTGGATCTGGGGTGAATTAGCGGGGGTAGAAAAGATCAAGGTTTTGGATGGGGGAAGATAAGAGATGGTGGTGAACAGCTGTTTTAAAGACCTGGAGGGAGGAGTTTTTTTTTTTTTTTTTTTTTTTTTTTTTTTTTTTTTTTTTTGTATACAATATCGAGGCTCGTGAAAGAGCGAACATTAATCACACAGAAAGACAAACCGACACATAAAACATATAACATAGGGAGCGGTAGACAAGATGGGGAGAGAGGGGGAAGGACACAAACACAACATTTGAGAGCAGGGACCGAGAGACATGGAGACATCGAGAGATCTGAGAGAGGGCGAGGGCTTTGGGGGGGGGGGGGGCGTGGGAAGGGGGCAGTGGGAGAGGTATAAAACATATGGACACTGCCAGGACTTCCAGGAAAGAAGTTGGAATTTCAAACAAGGTGGATCTGGGGTGAATTAGCGGGGGTAGAAAAGATCAAGGTTTTGGATGGGGGAAGATAAGAGATGGTGGTGAACAGCTGTTTTAAAGACCTGGAGGGAGGAGTGGGATTGAAGGGAGTGAGGGAGTTTGTTCCAGAGGCGGGAGAAAAGAGGAATGAAAGAGTGAAGGTGAGCGGAGAGCCGAGATTTCGGCAGTTTAACCATCAGAGGGTTGCTGGCAGATCTTGTGCGACCTGTAGGAATATTTGGGGGACAGAGCACAGAGAGAGCTGGGGGTGCAAGGCCGGAGAGGAGTCGGTAGAAGACAGAAAGACCACCTACCTGCCTGCGGTGAGTGAGTGAAAGGCCCTCACAGATAGCTTCATCGCGGGAGATTCCAATAATTCTGAAAGCTTTGGTTTCAACAGCGTGAAGCCGAGCTAGGTGTGAGGCAGGAGCACCGGCCCATAGGGGAGAACAGTATTCCATTGAGCTGCGGATGAAAGCCTTGTATGTGGTGAGGAGCTCAGGTGTGCCGAGGAAGGACTTCGCACGACGGAGGATGCCCAGTCGGCGACTGGCTTTGGAGGCCAGCTTGGAAATGTGGTTTTCCCAAGAAAGATCATGGCAGATAGTGAGACCCAAAATCTTGAGCGACAGAACTTCTTGGAGAGGATTGTTGAGAAAGTAGATGGGAGGGTTGTCCAGTCGATCTTTTCGGAGAGACATAGTAAGAGTGTGAGATTTGTCAGGATTGAAAGACATGTTCCACTTGTTTGACCAGTCTGTGATTTTGTCCAGGTCTTCAGAGAGTGAGGAGGCAGCAGACTGCCGATCTGAGGGAAGAGGAATGGAGCGGCAGAGAGTGGAGTCATCAGCAAAGAGATAGAGAGGATTTTCGAGAGAGTCAGAGAGATCATTGATGAAGACCAGAAAAAGCACGGGGCCCAGAACACTGCCTTGGGGAACTCCAGCCTGAACAGGAAGAGGAGATGAGAGAAACCCATTCAGGGCCACACGTTGACGACGACTAGAGAGGAAGTCCGCCAGCCATGCGTGGAGATTTCCATGGATACCAAAGGAGGAGAGTTTGGTGAGCAGAGCGGGGTGCCAGACCGTGTCGAAGGCACGTGATATGTCGAGGGAGACAGCTCTAATTTCCTGTTTGGCATTGAGGACCTCCATCCATTGTTGAGACAGCAGAAGCAGCATGTCCAGAGTAGAGTGACCTGGTCTGAAACCAAATTGATGATCAGAGATCAAGCCATTGGAGAAGAGGAAAGATTTCATATCAGAAGCAATGATGGATTCCATGACTTTGCTGATAATTGGGAGAAGGCTGATTGGTCTGTAGTTGCTAGGATCTGTTTTTGCACCTTTTTTGTGCAAAGCGGTGATGTTGGCTGATTTCCAAGCAGATGGCAGTTGACCTTGAGCAAAAGAGAGGGTGAAGAGAACAGAGAGAGGGTGAGATAGAGCAGCAGAGCAGGATTTTAGGACCCGTGGGCTGATGCCGTCGGGTCCAGTTGCAGAATCAGAGTCGAGGGTTGACAGAAACTTTTCCACCTTGTCAGGAGGAAAGGACACGGAGTCCAGGAGCAGCAGGGTACGACTGGGTATGGTGGGTACAGAGAGGGATGGGTTTGGGACACAAGATTTAGAGGCAAACACAGAGTTGAGGCATTCAGCTTTTTCACGTGCGGAGTCAGCTGTGTAGCCGTTTGAGGTAAGGGAGGGGATGGAGGGGGAACAAACACCAGAAACGGATTTGACCAGACGCCACCAGGATTTGGAAGAGGGGGACAGATAAGAGAGTTCGGTCTTGAGAACGGAGAGATATTGTTTCCTGGCTCTCCTGAGGGTGGACACACACTTGTTTCGGGCTTTGTGAAAGGAAATGAGATTTCCTTCCGTTGGATTTGCTTTCCAGGAGACGAAGGCAAGTTGTTTCTGGGCAACAGCCTCACCACAAGATTCCGTGTACCATGGACGGGAGGAAGGGTATGACAACTGAAGACGAGATGGGATAAATCTGTGCATGAGAGAGAGCAATTTACTTTGGAAGAATTCCCAGGATGAGTTGATGTCAGAGGTGGTAGAGATGGGAGACCAGTCCAGATGATTGATGGCTGCTTGAAGACCGTGCCAGTTGGCCTGAGTGAAATGCCAGACTCGTCGACGCTGAGCAGGCTCCCTGAGGATGGTCAGAGAGATGTCCACTTTAACAAGGACATGATCAGATGATCCGATCGGAGCAGAAGAAGAGCAGCAGACATTTTCAGGGAAGTTAGTCATAACCAAGTCCAGAAGAGAAGATTTTCCGTTGACTGAGATCCGGGTCGGGAAATTGACAGATTGTGTCAGTCCCAGTGAGTCGCAGAAGTCCTTTGCTGAGGAGCCATGGCTGGTGAGAGAGGTACCCACACCCAGCCAACTGGCATGATGACAGTTGAAATCACCACATATGAGGAAGAGAGAGTTGGGATGAGTAGATAGAAGTTGGTCCATATCATCAGACAGCGAGATGTAGATGGAGTCATCACTGTTTGGTGGACGGTACAACACACATATGAACAAGAGGTGGGAGCGAAGGGGAAGCCGTAGCCAGAGGTATTCCTGGGGGTGAGGTGGAGAGAGTGCAGTGCAGGGCGAGTGAGGAAGAGAGTTTTTGATAAAGATAGCAACCCCGCCTCCAGGACGAGGCTCAGGTCTATCATACCGGAGGAGGGAGTAGCCCGGGAGAGATACTATGGAATCAGAGACATCATAAAGGAGGAAAGTTTCTGTTAAGCAGATCACGTCTGGTTTGACAGAAGCAACCTGTATGGAGAGATCAGTTAAGTTTGAACGAAGGCCCCGGATGTTTGAGGTCCATACCGTTAATGAAGAGGAAGGGGGCGCATCAGATACAGAACAGGGGGGAGGAGGGGTAGGGTAAGATGTGGAAGAGGTGGAAGAGGTAGGGAGAGCTGTTGAAGGTGTGTCAGAGATTTCAGAATAGCTCGGAGAAAGGGAAGGATGGGGCGGACAAAAGGTTTGATGGTGATTGGGTGAGCCACAATGAGGTGTTATTTGAGGAGGGGGAAGAGCGAGGCAGAAGGTTGGGGGAGATGGAGGTGAGAGTTTGAAGGGGGAAGAAGCGGGGAGGACGCTTTGAAGAGGGGGAGTGAGCGGGGGGAAATTGAGAAGCAATGAGGGTGGGGAGATTTGAAGGGGAGGGGTGAGGGGGGAGTTTGGGAGGGAAGGGACAAGGGGAGGGATTTGAAAGGGATGGGATATGGGGGAGATTTGGAGGGGAGGGGTGAGGCAGGAGTCTAGGAGGGGAGGGGCGAGGGGGCGTCTTGGCGGGGAGGGGTGAGGGAGTAGTTTAGGAGGGAGGGGGCAAGGGGGGAGATTTGAAAGGGATGGGTGATGGGGAAGATTTGGAGGGGAGGGGTGATGGGGAAGATTTGGAGGGGAGGGGTTATGGGGAAGATTTGGAGGGGAGGGGTGAGATTGGATTTTTGAAAGTGTACGATTTATGGGAAATTTATGGGAGTGGGATTGAAGGGAGTGAGGGAGTTTGTTCCAGAGGCGGGAGAAAAGAGGAATGAAAGAGTGAAGGTGAGCAGAGAGCCGAGATTTCGGCAGTTTAACCATCAGAGGGTTGCTGGCAGATCTTGTGCGACCTGTAGGAATATTTGGGGGACAGAGCACAGAGAGAGCTGGGGGTGCAAGGCCGGAGAGGAGTCGGTAGAAGACAGAAAGACCACCTACCTGCCTGCGGTGAGTGAGTGAAAGGCCCTCAGAGATAGCTTCATCGCGGGAGATTCCAATAATTCTGAAAGCTTTGGTTTCAACAGCGTGAAGCCGAGCTAGGTGTGAGGCAGGAGCACCGGCCCATAGGGGAAAACAGTATTCCATTGAGCTGCGGATGAAAGCCTTGTATGTGGTGAGGAGCTCAGGCGGTGCTTATCGCTTCCAGCAAGATGCAGCAGCAGCTGTATGGGACACCTTGCTGGCGGTTCTCCACTGATGATATGAAGGTCACATAGTGACTGATATAAAAACCGAAAGGGTCACAGAGTTACAAGTGTATGGAAGCCTCACTGCGTTGCCCAGATGAAGCCCCAACAAGGGCGAAACCAGGTCGGTAACTGTGAGTTTTGCATGCACTTGTGACAGTATCTGAATTTATAATCCGTAATGACGCACTGCTAGATGGTTCCCCTGGAGCTTTGCAGGCAATGCGGACATGCATGGTGATGACGTCATGTTGTCCACTCATTAGGTTGGAGAACCAGATTACAGATACCATATATATATATATATTGTTGTGGATATGAGGATTGCATTTTTTTGATTGTGTGTATTGTATTGTGGTAAATTGTTGTGTAACATTGGTTGGATATGGCCCCTCCTGCCTCCAGAGTTGTGTGAAGGTAAAAAGGGCGTCCCGGTAGTTAATTCCATGAAACACCACATTGCAGGACACTATAAGACCCTTGTTCAGTAGCTTTATCTTTATTATGTGTTTTAGGGTAAGGCCTTGTCTTCCATTAACATGACACTCCATTGCACCAAGTGAAAGAGATAGATTCCCTTCATTCCCATTCCCAAAAACCTCTATTTCCCCTTTAGTAATGGCCAAGCCTCAATTTGGCAATTACATCCCCTCCAAAGCCGCCATTGACCACGAGGCAGGGTTGGGGAAGAAAGGCGGGTCCCCACCTCGTCATAGAGGGGAGGAGTGAGTCAGCCCCACTCAACCAACCACGAACAAGGGGTTGGACTTGGAGAGGGTGTGGAGAGAAACATCAAGGAGGTTCGCGAAGATTGAGGGGCGGGGCCTATATAACCCGCCGCGGGACGTTCCCCAAGGAGAGTCGCATAAAGGTCCAAGGAGATGAGCTGAGAAGAGAGATGAGCTATGACAAGAGCTGAGTTGTGAGGTCCAAAAGCAGAGATCATCCAGGGAAGCACAAAGCCTGCCATTCGTCACCTTGCTCGCCAGCGGCAGCGTCCACAGCAGCAGCAACACTCGACAGCCGTTTGGGGCCTGGACGGCGGTTTTGAGCAGGGCCGCAAAGGGACGGCGGCTGCCGAACGCGCCGATCGTGCTGCCAGCTCCGGACCTTCCTCTCCTTTCCAGCCATTCCTGCCTGCAAGTTCCCCATTTGCGTACGTGAGTTTGTTTTGTTTGTTCTGTCCTGGGTAGGCAATTAAGTCCGTATAAGCTAGTAATTTTCACTGTGTCACCTGCTTTTTCATGTCCCCTGTAAATAACCGTGACTGCTCTTTTTGCTTGTGTGTATGTAACTAATAAATCCCGTTACTCTTCTGTACATCTTCTTCTTCTTCCTCTTTGCATTCGGTCGCTTTAGAGTTTTCCCACATTGAATAGCTGTGGCGCGATACGGCCAACGTCTGGGTGAATCGGGTGAGTCGGGAAAAAAACTGTTCGGCCGCGGTGCCTCCGCTCGGTAAATAACATCTAATCCGCGGACCGTAACAATTGGTGTCAGGAGTGTCGGATTCGGACCTGAAGCGTTTAACGCGCTCAAAATTACAAAGTACCGAAATTGCTTTTGTTTTACAAAAACCCGAATTTTGAAATCGCGCCATGGCTGGTCAAGGCGACGGGATGCCGGTGGGAGAGATAGACGGGGTAGAATCGACCCAGGACCTCGGGGAAATGTATATGGAGGAGGTGGTTGAGGAGGTTTCAGGCACGCAAAATGGCATCCTCGCGCACGTGGGTGTAGCGGAACCAAATTTTGCCGCGCCCGCGACCGTAGCAGCGCCACCGGTGGATTTAAACCTTTTTATGATACAAATGAAGGCCCTTATGGACAAGAATAGTGAGCGATTGGAGGGCCAAATGGGAGAACAAATTGGAGGTTTGAAAAACAGTATGGGGGCAATGAGGGACGAAGCGAGGGCTCAGAGAGAGCAATTGGGGGTAATGAGGGACGAAGCGAGGGGTACCGGTGAGGGATTAGACAAGAAATTTGAGGGATTAGACAAGAAATTTGAGGGGTTAGACAATGGGATAGAAGGGGTGAAACATGGGTTAACGGGGGTGGAAAATAGAATGGCTGCCCAGGAGAATCAGATAAAGGGGGTGAAAAATGGGTTAATGGGGTTAGAAAATAGGATGGAAGGCAAATTGCGGGAAATAGGGGAGCAATCCGCCCGAGAAATTAAAGAAATGGGAGAGCAGATAGAGGAGGTGAAAATCGGGGTAGAAACCAAACTGGATGCTCAGAGGGATGAATTGGGACAGATGAGGGTGGCATCTACAAAAGAGAGGGAGGAGATGAAAGAGGAGATACGACGAGGTGTAAGTGAGGAGGTCTCGGGGGTACGCGAGGAGGTAAAGCGAGGTGAAAAGCGTATAGAGAAAGAGGTGAGAAATGGAACGGCGAGGTTACAAGGGGGAATAGAGGACCTGACGGAGGAGGTGGAACAGCTGACGGTGGGACAGACGGAGTTAGTGGAGCAGGTTCAAAGGAACACTGCGGTACTAGGAGGGTTAAAGGCGACACAAAACGACATTAAAAATGACTTGATAGCGACACAGAGGCAATGTCAGATGGTACGTGAGGGACTGACAATGAGGTTGGACGAGGTGACAGAGATAATGGAGACGAAGGACCGGCAGGTAAGGACGCACATAGAGACGGTCGCGGTAGCCTTAGAGGACGAAATTGAGGAAACGCACCAGGAAATAAAAGAGGTGAAGCAAAAATTAGAGGAAGTGGAAGAGGAGGTGAGTGAAATTAAGAAGGGATGGACAGAAACTAAGAGGGAGATAAAGGAGGAAGTGATGGAATATGTACAAGGTCGGTGCTCAAATCGTGATGTTGTGCTCGCTAACCAAATAAAGAGTTTGCAGGTGGCGAAGGAGGTGCGGAGACGAGGTGCCAAGGTGAGTGGCGATATACGAGGAAATGTATATGATGTGAGGGGAGCTTCAGTCGGCTTGGCGGTTGATTTGGATCCGGGTGTTCGTGAGAGGCCGTTGGTGAAGTGTGCGACAGGTCTGGTGTGCGAAAAAAGAGGTGTGCGAGAATGTCCAACCATGGGGTGTGTGAGGAAAAAGTGCGCGCCAAGGAGTGAGTGTGCTGTCGAGAGTGAGTTGGTTGTTGCGCGTGTGCGAGGGGGCACATGGAAGCGCGGAGTGGGGAGTGTTACGGAGGAAGTAACGAGAGAGTGTGCGCAAGAGGATGCGCGAGAAAGGTGTGTAACGGATGGGTGCATGGGGAAAGAGTGCGCTCTCAAGAGTAAGGGAGAATGCACGCCTGTGGTGAGTGTTACAGAGGACGTAACGGGAGAGTGTGCGTGAGAAAGGTGTGTAACGGACGGGTGCATGGGGAAAGAGTGCGCTGTCAAGAGTAAGGAAGAATGCACACCTGTGGTGAGTGTTACAGAGGATGTAACGGGAGAGTGTGCGCGAGAAAGGTGTGTAATGGACAGGTGCATGAGGAAAGAGTGCGCTGTCGAGAGTAAGGGTGAGTGCGCTGTCAAGAGTGGTGGTGAAAGTAGTGAGAGTGACACGGAGCGTGAGTTGGTTGTGACAGGTGAGAGAGGATGTACACCTGGAATGGAAGGATGCACACCTGGAATGGTAGAGCGTGTGTGGGAATGCACACTTGAGTTGGTAGTGAGGCACGTGGTTGGGTGTGCGAGTGAGAGCACACCTGTGGTTGTCACAGAAGAGGTGACCGAGGAGGGGGCGTGAAGAGGTGTGTTGGTGAGGTGTGCGAACGACGAGTGTGTGCAACGGTGTTCGGTGGTCAGGTGTGTGACCAAGTCTGTGAGCGGAATGAGTGTACCTGGGTGTGTAAGAGAAGGTGCAATGACGAGGAGCATGGGAACAGCTGGATGTATGAGCAAGGAACGGGCTGCGGGGTGTAAGCATGCAGGTGAGGCATCGACGGTAACCGGATTAGCGGTTAGAACGACATTTAGCCGAATCGGGCCCTCGGTGCGCGTCGGGCAGCTTCGCGTGCCGCGAGGACCAGCGGGGATCCGAACCACGGTGGTTTCGAAAGGACCGCCGTACGTGATCCACGCTGGGCCGCGCTTGGAACGGCCGCGTCCGTGCTCCGCTAGGCGGAACGGGCAGCCCCATAGGAAGGGTCATCATGGCGACCCCTTTTTGTTGAGACGTGCCGGCAGGTCGAGATCGGGCCATGGGATGGCTCCGTGCCGAGGTGGTGCGTGGGATCTCGGCCCG
Organism: Myxine glutinosa; assembly: GCF_964187855.1. Lineage (NCBI taxonomy): Eukaryota > Metazoa > Chordata > Myxini > Myxiniformes > Myxinidae > Myxine > Myxine glutinosa. The sequence goes on from NC_136270.1 coordinate 98,536,218, forward strand.
GGTAGGCCCCTGTCCCTGCACCGAGTGTCGGACGCACTCAACCGCCGGCACCAAACAACCCGCATTCATTGCTCGGCTTTACGAAGCCGGGCTGTGGAAGTGAATTGGCGCACCGAGAGGCACTAGTGAGTGGACTGTGATGATGGTGATAGTGATAGTGATTTGATACGAAATTTAGAATAGTGGGTAGAATTGGCAGTACAGTAATTGGAAAATTTTTGATTGCTTGGAATTTGGATGAGCCAAATTGATAGGAAATGCCCCATGTGAAGGGATGCCCAATCCACCATCCCTCACAGAGGGGGGCAAAGGAGCACTAGTTTTATGGGGTTGGCAGTGAAAACTAGCCTGGGAGGGTTAGGATATATCGTGTGTAGGGATCTAGCGAAGATGACATTAGGTAACATTAAGGTTAGGTAGTTACAATGATACTGGTAGTGGGGACGTAGGTAGGTTAGTGTGGATGATAATGACGTGGTATGTGCTTAGTTTAAAGGGAAGACGGGCAGCACTAAGTTAGCAGGGCAACAGGTAGTTTAGATGATGCCGTGTGAGTGTTGGAAGTGTATTCAGAAGTGTATTGTGAAAAGTGTGTAAGGAACAGGTGTGATTGCACAGGTGTGCAACTGAACAGGTGTGTGGAGCAGTGTATGAGTGAGTGAAGGTGATGGGTGTTGTGTTGACCAAATGGTCCAGGAAGGAAGGAGGGTGCAGGTGGCACCAGGTATGATTGCACAGGTGTGCAACTACAGGTGAATGGAGAACAGGTGTATGGAATAAATGGTATGGAATATATGGAGTATTGGAATGGATGGTCGTGGAGTGAGTATGGTGGAAACTATGGAGTGGAGTGGATGGTGCGAAGGTGTGATTGGGGGAAGGATGGACCCCCATCACGAATACCCGGGGAGGGTAGTGTAAGGTAAGTGTTAGGTAGAGGGTACAGGTAAATTGTGGTTGGATATTGGCATCTGTGGTGTGTGGTGGAAGAATGGTATTTGGATGGGTGCATTAGTGACGTGGAAATGGCTGGGCGTGTAGCCTGTTAGTGTGTGTAGTTGGTTTGGGCACTCCACCACTGTGAGGATGTCGGCCAGGTGAGGCCGCAGGTGGGGTCTGGGAGCCGGTAGTTGTGGATGGGGCCCGAGGATCCGGAGGACGGACCCGGGTAGCCCAGTGCCAGAGGGCACCAAGGGGTGACAGAGCCAGGAGGGGCCTTCCCCAGTTAGTTAGGTTAGGGTGAGGAGCTAGGTAAGCTCGGGTGGCAACTGCAGTGGTGGAGGTGTGCAGGTGGGTAGACCTGCTGGGAGAGCTACACGTCTCAGCCCAGAAATTGTGCAAGGGCACCAGGAGATGAATCGGGGGAGTGAGACCCCAAATTGAGAAGCACCACAGTTTGGTCAATGGGAATTGGTTTTTAGAACCCATAGTGTAAGTTGGCCAATGGATTGGCAGGGAAAGACCCCGGGTAGTGTAAAGTGTGTTCATGTCATTTAGAAAGTAGTTAGGATGAAAATCTCCTTGCACCATCTGCATCCACTCACCTGAGGTGACAGGTACTCCACACCATGCCAGGTGGTTTTTATTATTTTTATTGATGCAAATGTTTGGAATTGTGAGACGCATCATGACGTGGGTGTGACATTGTGCTTGATGTTCCATCTCTTCCTCCTTATGAGGATTGATGATGAATTGGTGATGGCAAATTTTGAAGTAGAGGGATTGTGGAGACGAATTTGGTATTGGGGAAATATGGGGAAGACGTGACAGTAGCGACGAATTTGTAAATGTGTAGATTTTGTAAATATGGGGTAAGGGCAAGGGTAGTGTAGGTGACAGGGGGGGTGACGTACGGTAGGGACGAGCTTTTCTCACTTCGCTCTCCGTACGCACTTCACCTTGCATTGCCTTATTGATGTGTACCCTTGTGACCTTACCCCTCGCTCATCTGTCTTGTCCCCCCTTTTTGTCTCCCACATGAGGACCTGTGCGCCATTGGGCACCGAGGGAAGCGTGCGTGAGTCCGCCATTGTGCGCCCGGAACTCCCAGAACCAGCTGTCTGCATCGATGCACCACATTATGGACCACATGTCTGTGGCCGAGCACCACTTATGGACCCCATGGGTTGGGGCATGGCCCCTCTGCTGGAACCGGCCATGAAGGCCCGAAATCTTGCTGGCGGACCTTGGCCACAGGGCACCGATGCCCCACAGGTGAACCACACTAGTCGGCCCCTGTGGGCCATAAATAAATAAAAATGGACATGTTGGGTGCATTTCATTTTATGCTCAAATAGGCCGCCAGTAAGAAAATGAAAGGAAATGACAACATCTGGAAGAAATAATAATAGCCAGCAGAGGGAGCCGAAGAGCAAGAGACCACCTGCAGGGTTAGGGGTTGTTGATTTTATTTTTATTCATTGAACATTGATGAACTGTGGTGACTGCACCGATTGGTGCTTGAGGGTGTATTGGTGCGTTATGGGTGCTTTCATGATGCATCGATGCAGAGCAGACTGTCTCCCCCCCCCCCCCCAGAAAGAACAATCACAGGTCCTGGGTTAGTTTTGTAAATAAAAGTAGCGTCAATTGTAAATAATGCTCCCCACCGTCAGTGTGTAGTTTGAAGACCATTCCGTAATTCGGTTAACTGTGGGCGTGAGTCTGTTAGGCAGGGTGCAATGGAGCAGCGGGACATATTTATCTATGTTTTAAAACTGTCGCACTAAGGGTCAGGGTAAAAGTAGAGGGAACTACACCTACGTGTCATACTAAATTAAAGTTATAGGCCCGGGACGTGCCTAAGAGGAGGAGGGTGCAGTGTTGCGGATATGAGGATTGCATTTTTTTGATTGTGTGTATTGTATTGTGGTAAATTGTTGTGTAACATTGGTTGGATATGGCCCCTCCTGCCTCCAGAGTTGTGTAAAGGTAAAAAGGGTGTCCCGGTAGTTAATTCCATGAAACACCACATTGCAGGACACTATAAGGCCCTTGTTCAGTAGCTTATATCTTTATTATGTGTTTTAGGGTAAGGCCTTGTCTTCCATTAACATGACACTCCATTGCACCAAGTGAAAGAGATAGATTCCCTTCATTCTCATTCCCAAAAACCTCCATTTCCCCTTTAGTAATGGCCAAGCCTCAATTTGGCAATTACATCCCCTCCAAAGCCGCCATTGACCACGAGGCAGGGTTGGGGAAGAAAGGCGGGTCCCCACCTCGTCATAGAGGGGAGGAGTGAGTCAGCCCCACTCAACCAACCACGAACAAGGGGTTGGACTTGGAGAGGGTGTGGAGAGAAACATCAACGAGGTTCGCGAAGATTGAGGGGCGGGGCCTATATAACCCGCCGCGGGACGTTCCCCAAGGAGAGTCGCAAAAAGGTCCAAGGAGATGAGCTGAGAAGAGAGATGAGCTATGACAAGAGCTGAGTTGTGAGGTCCAAAAGCAGAGATCATCCAGGGAAGCACAAAGCCTGCCATTCGTCACCTTGCTCGCCAGCGGCAGCGTCCACAGCAGCAGCAACACTCGACAGCCGTTTGGGGCCTGGACGGCGGTTTTGAGCAGGGCCACGAAGGGACGGCAGCTGCCGAACGCGCCGATCGTGCTGCCAGCTCCGGACCTTCCTCTCCTTTCCAGCCATTCCTGCCTGCAAGTTCCCCATTTGCGTACGTGAGTTTGTTTTGTTTGTTCTGTCCTGGGTAGGCAATTAAGTCCGTATAAGCTAGTAATTTTCACTGTGTCACCTGCTTTTTCATGTCCCCTGTAAATAACCGTGACTGCTCTTTTTGCTTGTGTGTGTGTAAATAATAAATCCCGTTACTCTTCTGTACGTCTTCTTCTTCTTCCTCTTTGCATTCGGTCGCTTTAGAGTTTTCCCACATTGAATAGCTGTGGCGCGATACGGCCAACGTCTGGGTGAATCGGGAAAAAAACTGTTCGGCCGCGGTGCCTCCGCTCGGTAAATAACATCTAATCCGCGGACCGTAACAATATATATATATATATATATATATATATATATATATATATATATATATATATATATATATATATATATATTTATAATATATATATATACATATATATATATACATATATATATATATATATATATATATATATATATATATATATATATATATATATATATATATATATATACATACAGTGAAACCTTGACTTACGAGTGCACCAACTTACGAGTTTTCCGAGATACGAGCCGTCGCTCAGGCGGTTTATTGCTTTGAGATGCGAGCCGAGATCTGAGTTACGAGCTTACGCCACCCGCCACCAGGTGGGTTCCGGTCACGTGGTTATCTTGCCGTGCAAGCATCTCTGCCATATATCGCTGCTGCTTTGTTTTCGCATTTTGGTTATTTTGGAGCTACGCCACCCGCCACCAGGTGGGTTCAGGTCACGTGGTTATCTTGCCGTGCAAGCATCTCTGCCGTATATAGCTGCTGCTTTGTTTTCGCATTTTGGTTATTTTGGAAAATTTCTTAGTTTTAACCATGGGTCCTAAGAAATTGAGTGCCAAGGGCAGTACTGAGAAGAAGAAGAGGATGATGTGCTTGAATATAAAACACGCAATCGTCGAAAAACATGAGCGAGGTGTGCGTGTTGTCGACTTGGCGAGGCAGTACGATCGTAGTACCTCTACGATATGTACGATTTTGAAGCAGAAGGAGTCGATAAAGGCTATAACGCCAGCCAAGGGCGTTACGATTATTTCAAAGCGGCAGCTTCAACTGTGACGATTGCGTGTATAACTTATAACAAAAATTATAAAATCAAAATAAAGATTTTATTATAACTTTTGCCGAACTGATAGAAGCCGAACGATACATCCCCCAGCAAATCTTCAACTGTGACGAGACAGGGCTCTTCTGGAAAAAGATGCTGAGGAGGACGTATATAACGGCAGAGGAGAAGAGCATGCCAGGCCACAACTTGTTCAGAGTGCCGGCGATAGCTCGCCTTCTCTTTGTGGAAGACACGGTGAGATCCTTAACATCCAACAACTAATGGGACGCAAACGGGGCGCCCAGTTTAGCGGTACACACATTGATGAATCACCCTGCCTGTGATTCACCCATGACAGGTTATAGCTGGGTCGGGATTCAAACCCAGGCTGGACAGTTTAGAGTCACGTGTGCGTACCTCCAGTCCAGGCCATCCTGCCAACTTGTATGCTGCATACAGGTGAAATATAAAGCGCGAGATATTTTTATATATATTGTATATTTAAAAAAAAATTGGTGTGGTTTTTGGCGGGCTGGAACGGATTAATAGCATTTCAATTCATTTTAATGGGGAAATTTAATTTGAGAAACGAGCAAATTGAGTTACGAGCTCGGTCACAGAACGAATTAAACTCGTAAGTCAAGGTTTCACTGTATATATATATATATATATATATATATATATATATATATATATATATATATATATATGAGGGTGAGTAAATGTGTGTTTGTTGTTGTTTTTATGTTTCCCGGCACAGACATGGTGAAGTCTTTTGGTCCGGCTTTGACGTGTGGGCTGCGTTATTGGTGGAGGTTCCGTTGAGTGTTGTGCTTGTGTGCAGGGCCTAGTTGTGTGCAGGGCCCGTGTTGTACTTGTGTGCACTTACTACCATTTCCTGGTGCATGACGTCGTCACACTATTAATAGCGGCGATCAGAAGCACAGGCCTAAAGCAGATATGAAGGAAAATGGAGCAAAACTGCCTCGTATCAGAAGCTACTTCAGTTACAGTGTTTATACTTCGACTTGAAGTACAGGTGAAGTAACTGCCCCTTCGACTCCCGTTGATGAGCATGTAATTGATACTCCGGTGGCTCCAGGCTACACCGGTGGCTCTGACGCTGAATGTGCTGTTTCTGATGAAATCCTTTGGCCGAACACAGAACAACATGTAGATAGCCTCCAGGGAAGTACAGCAGTACCTTCTTGTGATGCTGCCCTGTGGACTACACCCAGCAATACTGAATGGACGTGGGCCCCAATTTCTCCTGAAGTCGTGATGGGAAATATGCAATGTCATCAAGACATCTTTCGGACAGAACAAAGTAATAAACTTTTTAATGCATTGTTGTTTTACATGCACATTCAGTTGGTTTAAAGTGAACAATATTTCGAGAAGGGGCTGACTTTAATCTAAATGTCTGGAATAACAATAATAATAAATGTTGGAGGGTATGCATTAATATTGAAACGTTTTGATTTTATGAACCTCTGTGATCAAGCCTCAAACAAGTGTCTCCGCATAGTGAAACCCATTGAAAGGCCCTTGCTGATTTATTCACTACCCACTAGCTGCGTTTTCTGCTTCATGTGCAAGTCGTTTTCTCCAAATAGAACAACTACACTATCCGGTAGGGAATGTGATTGGTGGGATCAGATTGGCATACTTGGTGACCATGAACGATCGACTGAGCACCGACATGCTCTCACAATATATACAATACATACAACAGGTTGTTTGTTTTTAATACATGGGCTAAGGCTCAGCATAGAGCTGACACACTCACACACTCGCACAAGAACATACTGACAAGACGAACACTTAACACAGCCACTGAGCTTGGGGGAAATGCCGTCACTTCCTGGGATACTTTGGGTACCAGCAACGTCATAACAATGGCGACACTTTTCTCACTGTACTCAGCGGGGCATTTCCTCAAGAGGAATGTCCTCCTCTCCATGGATGCCAACCGATAGGGATTGTCCGTGCTCTATCCTTTTAATGCAAGGAAGCAGCACATACCATTTTTAAAGTATTTGCTATGACTTGAACCGGTCCAACCTAGATGGGTGTTTTTTAGGAGACACCATCTTCTTACTGGATGGCCGTTGGCTCTCTACTGGAGCTCATCCGCCCTTTGCCAGGTGTTGTTTTTGGTCGTGGCAGGGTGTCACAGTCACCATCCCCACTAGTAAAGCCACTGAGGGGTGTCGGTTCAGTCGCCGACCATGCGGCAGGTAGCACTGGGTTACATGTTACCAGTGGCAGTCCCAAAAGACTGACCTGACCAGAAACAGACTGACCAGGATGTTTATCAAGAACTCAAACTCTAGATAACCACATAGCAGAAGAACATATCAAAGAACAAAATTACTGGACGGAATTGTTAAACCGTGTTGTTTCGGCAATAAAATTTCTGACTGCACGAGGCCTGACACTCAGGGAGTAGTGAAACCTTTGGCAGTTTACATGATGGCAATTACCTTGGTTGCTTAGAGTTCTTAGCAGAGTATGACCCTTCCTGGTTCGCCACATCGACAAGTATGGGAATGCTGGTCATGGCAGGACATCGTATTGACTATCATCAACAATCTGTGAAAAGTTCATCAAACTCATGGCTGACATGGTAAAGCAGGACATTGTGGATGAGCTCAAATTGGCCAAGTACTTTTCATTCAGTGTCGATTTCACACCAGATATAAGCGATACTGATCAGCTGACATTTACTGTGCACCCATAGAACGCTTCTTGAAGTTTGTTCCAGTTACATCGCATACAGGTCTTCACCTGTTTAAGGTTATCAATCCAACCTTAAGTGACGAACTAAACATCAATCGAAAGGACTGCAGAGGTCAAACATACGACAACGCCAGTAACATGTCTGGCACTTACTCTGGTGTGCAAGCTCGGGTAATTGCAGTCAACGAGAACGCAGCCGTACATCCGTGCATGACACTGATGCAATTACAATTTTTGGATTTGCCCAAGAATTGTACGTGTTTTGTCAGGATCAACATATCGTTGGGGCCTCTTGCGAGATTTACAAAATTAGGAGACGTCTGAGGACAGTAAGAGAAAACTTCTCCCGAAGCGTCTTGTGACACAAGGTAGTCAGCTAGAGCTGATGCACTTCGCAGTTTGTCGTTCAGTTACAAACGCTACAAATCTTTGCCTAAGGCCATTGGTGGAGCCACACTCCAGAAGAGTGACACACAGGCAGAAGCAAACTCATTCGTTGAAACCATGGATCAGTTGGAGACTACATTCATGACAACATTTTGGAATAGTATCCATGCAAGAGCAACCAAAACAAGTGTGAAACGGTCTGAAGTCTGAAACAATAGACGAAAGCACAGCTGTGACACTTTGGAAGTTACTATCTGAGTTTGTGTCAGCACAACGGAATAACTTAGTGGGCAATACATTGAATCTGCGATGTCCTTAAGGTCTACAACTAACCTTCAGTTAAAGCGGCAGCGTCATGCAAAGCTTAGGGCTGACGATAGTGAAGAACCTGCTGTTGTTGTTGTTTTTGATGTTATTGTTGTGTAGACCCGATAGTTGTCTCGAACAAGCCCACGGCACAGAGACATCCGATTGGTGAGCAGATAGTCTTGATTTTGGCAGTTTAACCAGAAGAGGGTTGCTGGCAGATCTTGTGCGACCTGTAGGAATATTTGGGGGACAGAGCACAGAGAGAGCTGGGGGTGCAAGGCCGGAGAGGAGTCGGTAGACGACAGAAAGACCACCAACCTGCCTGCGGTGAGAGAGTGAAAGTGCCTCGGAGTTGGCTTCATCGCGGGAGATTCCAATGATTCTGAAAGCTTTGGTTTCAACAGCGTGAAGACGAGCTAGGTGTGAGGCAGGAGCACCAGCCCAGAGGGGAGAGCAGGATTCCATTGAGCTGCGGATGAAAGCCTTATATGTGGTGAGGAGCTCAGGTGTGCCAAGGAAGGCCTTCGCACGACGGAGGATGCCCAGTCGGCGACTGGCTTTGGAGGCCAGCTTGGAAATGTGGTTTTCCCAGGAAAGATCATGGCAGATAGTGAGACCCAAAAGCTTGAGCGACAGAACTTCCTTGAGAGGATTGTTCAGAAAGTAGATGGGAGGGTTCTCCAGTCAGTCTTTTCAGAGAGACATAGTAAGAGTGTGAGATTTGTCAGGATTGAAAGACATGTTCCACTTGTTTGAGTAGTTTGTGATTTTATCCAGATACAATGATATACATTTGTGAATTTTCCTTCTGCCTTACGGCTACCAATGCTGGTACCCTCGTGGCAGCCACCTCCATCTGCAACTTACACTTGTAAATATTGTAAAGAAAACTTATATACAGTTGTGTGCCGTGTTAAAGACTATTTCTGTGTCGATCTCCTGTCTTTTGCAATGATTATTTTGCACATGGGAGCCCACAAATTTGTTTAGCGCCAGGCCCACAAAAGATTAATCCGGCCCTGCTTGTGTGAGTGTTTTGTGGGGGATCAAGCATTTTTTTTTTCTCACTTTGTTCAGAAGTTTGCATCATCCAGTTTTTGCCATTTGTATGAAATTAGTGTTTTGTGTTTGTCTATCCACTGTCCCCACAATTGGAATGTACTACTCTCCTGGCTCTTGACGTCCCACGCCTCCAGAATCAATCTGCGCCATTTGTTGGATGTCGTGTCTTGGACACCGGTCCCATCCAAATCAAATTGGTGCCCATATTGCAGGCAACGGTGCACTATGGCCGTCTGTTTTACATTCTGTGAGCTAGCTGCATGCTATCTTAACATTCCTTCCTGAATGTCTCAGCTCGTACATGAGCACACAGTGTCCAGGCAGGTCTGGCACCTTCAGTTTTGCCATCTTTGGTTATTTTAGGTTGAGGAGTTTCCTTTTACTATACCTGATATTAAGCGGGACTCCTCTAACATTCTAACTAATCATTACCCCCGCCTGGGGAGAGGGCATTGCATTTGAGTCCGTTTGTTTGTTTCTTTGTTTGTTCGCACAGAGTAAATATGATTTTCTCATTAACCGTTGGTCCGATTGACAGGAAATTTTCGCCATAGGTGCAACTCCACCTGTATAATTTTTCTGTGATAATTATGACGTCATCGGTCACGTGGTTCGGCCGCCATCTTGGAAAAATCGACAAATTTTGCACCTCCATATCTCCAAAAGCGCTGAATAGAAAAAATTGAGACATGACTCATTGTAAAGAACTCTACATGGGGAATAAAATATGTTAATGATGATGTCATAGGTGCCTCCATTATGACGTCATAATTCGACAAGTAGAAAACTTCGTCCTATCAAGATGAAATTTATTGAGCGCCATGTCGGCATAAATTGGTGAAGAAAAAAATAATGATGACGTCATGGGTCACGTGATTCGGCCGCCATCTTGGAAAAACCAAAAAACATTGCACCTCTATATCTCGGAAAGCGCTGAATAGAAAAAATTGAGACATGGCTCATTGTAAAAAGCTCTCCATGGGGAATAAAATATGTTAATGATGTCATAGGTGCCTCCATTATGATGTCATAATTTGACAAGCACAAAACGTCATCCGATCAAGATGAAATTTCTTGAGCTTAATCTAGGAATAAATTAGTGGAGAAAAAAGAATGATGACGTCATCGGTCACGTGGTTCGGCCGCCATATTTGTTTTAACACAAAAGCCTTAAAACCACTGAAAATACATCCTGGCGAGGGTTTGCAATCTGATTGCTCTTTCCTGTTTATTTCATTGCATCAGCTTTGGAAGATGACACAATCCATGCCTGAATGCCAAGGTTTGTGCTGCACTGCGTTTGTGGGTGATTGGGATGCATGAGATAAAATCCAGTAATCTCTTGGTGTGGGTTGTTTTTATGTTTACCGATGTCTTTCGGTAACCATCAGGTTTCCGATAAACTTCCAGATCCAAGAAGGCCAATTTGCTTTCTTTTTTAATTTATCTTGTGAAGCTAATGCTGGGAAGTCTCATTTGATTGATGTGTGAACATGGGGAAAATGTGGAATGAGTGGAGGAATTGTTAGGTGTGCATGGCAGGGAAGATTAGTGTGGTGTGAAAACGTGGTATAGAAGGTGGCGCCCCCTACTGGGAATTGACATTACTTTCGAACCTGCTGGGAGACAAGTGAATTGTCCTTCTGCCTTCGGGCTACCAATGCTGGTACCCGAAATTACTGGACAGAGATTAGTGGGAGATCTTCCAATGGAGATGAGTGGGAGAATCGGACGCGAATCGTTCCCGAACCATACTGCAAAGCCATTCCCATCGGATGCAATAAGTGCAGCTGATTTCCCCACAGCTGCACATTCTATGTTGCCACCTCTGAGTGTTGCCACCATTTTTGTCTGCACATTCCATGTTGCCACCACTGGTTGAGAAGAGTGATGGAAATGAATGTAGAAGGAAGTAGAGGACGGGGAAGACCAAGAAAGACTTGGCTAAAGATGGTGGAAGAAGAAATGCGGGCAAGGGGGTTAACAAGGAGAGATGCAGAAAATAGGGCAAAATGGAGAGGATTGTCATGGGGACCGCAAGGCTGACCCCAGCTCTAGCAGGGAAAATGGCCTTTAAAATGCATGTTGTTGTTGTTGTTGTTGTGTAAATCCAGGTTGCCACCTCTGAGTGTTGCCACCATTCTAAGTCTGCACATTCTATGTTGCCACCTCTGAGTGTTGCCACCATTCTATGTCTGCACTTTCTATGTTGCCACCTCTGAGTGTTGCCACCATTCTATGTCTGCACATTCTATGTTGCCACCTCTGAGTATTGCCAACATTCTATGTCTGCACATTCTATGTTGCCACCTCTAATTCTGTCACCATTCTAACACGCAATAATGTGCAGACGCACATTATATGTTGCCACTTCTGAGTGTTGTCACCATTCTATGTCTTCACATTCTATGTTGCCACCTCGGAGTGTTGTCACCATTCCATGTCTGCACATTCTATGTTGCCACTTCTGAGTGTTGCCACCATTTTATGTCTACACATTCTATGTTGCCACCTTTGAGTGTTGCCACCATTCTATGTCTGCACATCCTATGTTGCCTCCTCTGAGTGTTGCCACCATTCTATGTCTGCACTTTCTATATTGCCACCTCTGAGTGTTGCCACCATTATATGTCTGCACTTTCTATGTTGCCACCATTTTATGTCTGCACATTCTATGTTGCCACCATTTTATGTCTGCACATTCTATGTCTGCACATTCTATGTTGCCACCTCTGAGTGTTGCCACCATTCTATGTCTGCACTTTCAATGTTGCCACCTTTGAGTGTTGTCACCATTCTATGTCTGCACATTCTATGTTGCCACCATTCTTTGTCTGGACATTCTATGTTGCCACCATTTTATGTCTGTACATTCTATGTTGCCACCATTTTATGTCTGTACATTCTATGTTGCCACCATTTTATGTCTGCACCTTCTATGTTGCCACCATTCTTTGTCTGCACTTTCTATGTTGCCACCATTTTATGTCTGTACATTCTATGTTGCCACCATTTTATGTCTGTACATTCTATGTTGCCACCATTTTATGTCTGCACCTTCTATGTTGCCACCATTTTATGTCTGCACATTCTAAGTTGCCACCATTCTATGTCTGCAAATTCTATGTTGCCACCTCTGAGTGTTGTCACCATTCTATGTCTGCACTTTCTGTGTTGCCACCTTTGAGTGTTGCCACCATTCTCTGTCTGCACATCCTATGTTGCCACCATTCTATGTCTGCACTTTCTATGTTGCCACCATTCTATGTCTGCACATCCTATGTTGCCACCATTCTATGTCTGCACCTTCTATGTTGCCACCATTTTATGTCTGCACATTCTATGTTGCCACCATTCTATGTCTGCAGTTTCTATGTTGCCACCTTTGAGTGTTGCCACCATTCTATGTCTGCACATCCTATGTCAGCTTGATATCGGAGTTTGGGTTTGAGTACATCAATCATTAGAGCCATTCTCAGTCCACTCTGGATGCCTTCTTCCTAATTCCAAGTGTTGGGGATGTCAGGATGGCCGAGCGGTACACACACTCACCTCTAAGCTGTCTAGTCTGGGTTGAATACGACCCAGCTATAAACTGTCATCCCAGTATTTCACAGGTCGGTGATTCATCAATGTGTGTGCCGCCCCTCGGAATTACGTCAAACTGGGTCTGCCAGCATTCGTTGGTGGGCATTGAAGAGCCTATTGTGTCTTTCACACAAAGAGGAGGTGAGCCATCACTGGCACCACTGCCAAATTCCAGATTCCTGCCCTAAATAGTCGAATATCAGGCCTGGCCAGTCGGTTCGTGAAAACTCGGGCTAATCTTCTCCCGGCCGACCCCATAAGAAAAGGCGGGTTAATATTGTAATAAGATGAATCCAAGTCTCAACTTAGGAGATGACCAGTTAAATGAACAGCACAGCACGTCACTCGGCCTTTTATCTCACATCCGGACTCGCAGCCCCCGCCCTCCTTCGCATAGGCCACCCCCTCAGCTCACATATTCATATGACATCCCCCTTTCTCCAAAAATAAAAAAAAATTGACAAGTTCATACAGAGCATTAAATGGGCTGGAAACATAAGGAGAGAGAGAAACAAAACAAAAAAGATAATCACAGTATTACCGGGTGAATTGCAATGCAGTTCAGGATGGCTATCCACCCACATATTTACATTAGCTAGACCACTAGGAATCAAATATCCAGCCTGACAGGCCGTCTGGCCGTGCGACCAGAGCGAGCTTGGGATGCTGGTGGTGTGGTAGGCGCTTGGGTATGTGGAGATGATGATGGCTCCTCGTCAGCACCCAGTTGCCCCTTGGCAATGGCACGGTCAACTTCGGTATCGTCGAGGGAATTCTGGAACATCTCGGGTTCCGGCCGCCTTGGCTGGGTCTGTTGAGCGTGTCGGATGTGGTGGCGAATCCGCCTCAGGATGTTTCCTGTTTCCGTGACGACTTCGTATGACCTTGGCTCCGAGCGGGTGGTGGACACAATTGCTGGTTCCCAAGTGTGGGACCGCCCAGCCTCCTCGAGAACCCGAACTCGTTGGCCCGGTTGAAGTGGCCCAAGATCGGGGCCAGCCCGGCAGTCAAAGTATTCTTTTTGGGATGCTTGCCGACGTTCAAGTGCCTCTAGGGTTACGTCCCGATTCGGTGCTATGTTTGGCACCTTGTTAGGCAGGTTGGATTTAATTTTCCTCTGATTCAGTAGCTCAGCAGGTGATGCGAGGTGGCCGTCGATGGGCGTGGTCCTCAAAATGAGGAGGGCCATGTGTGGGTCAGCACCAGAGAGCTTTGTTTTGTGTAGAGTGTTCTTTATGGTTTGCACTTGGCGTTCTATGAAGCCGTTTGATTGCGGGTAGTGTGGGCTTGAAGTACGTAGGTTGAAGCTCCAGTCCTCAGCAAATTTTTTTTAAACGCGGATGCTAAAATGGCCTCCATTGTCGCTCATGAGAATCTCTGGAATGCCCTGCTCTGAAAATACCAGCCGCAGAATACCAATTACGTCGTTGCCGGTTGCCCCTGTTGGAAGTTTTCGAACAATGGGAAACCTGGAGTACACAACCGTGAGCAGGAGGTAGTCATGTCCATCCAGGTGGAATAAGTCTGCAGCCAGTGTTTGCCATGGCCTGGTCGGGATCTCGTGTGGGATCATTGGTTCCTGGGACTGCCGACGCTGATGGGTCTGGCAGATGAGGCAGGAGCCAATCCAGTTTTCAATGTCCTCGTTCACCTTGGGCCAGAACACGCAATTGCGTGCCCTGAGCTGGGTTTTGAGGATACCGAGGTGGCCCTCATGTAGCTTCCTGAGGGTTTCATGTTGTAAACTGGCAGGGATAAGGAGCCGGCCCCCCTTCCACATGACACCATCTTCAACACTCAGCTCATCGCGATAATTCCAGTATGGCCTCAGTTCACTGGGCAGATCCTGGCGCCTTTCCGGCCATCCAGTCATGATGACTCTCCTGAGCGTGGTTAGGAGGGCATCTGCATCTGTGGCTTGCTGCACTTGTTGCGTTTTCTGATGGCTGAATTGGAGGTGCTCCACTTTCACGTCAAGCTGGATAGTTGGCGCTTGCGTTGGTGCCAGCAGGCGAGACAGTCCATTGGCTAGGAGCATGTCTTTGCCAGCTTTGTACTTGATGCGTGTGTCATACCCCTGAAGCCGCAGTAGCATCTGTTGCAGTCGGGGTGGGGCAGCAGTGAGGTTTTTCCAGCTGATCATTTCCAGGGGCTTGTGGTCACTCTCGACAACGAAGGGCCGACCGTATAGGTAAGTGTGGAAGCGTTCGCACCCGAACACGACGGCTAGCATCTCACGCTCAATGTTGGCATACCGTTGCTCCACCTCGGAAAGGCTCTTTAACGCGAAGGCGATGGGCTTGTTATCTTGCATTAGGCAAGCCCCAAGGCCTTTTGTGGAGGCATCGACCTGTAGTATTGTGGATTTGTGTGGGTCAAAGTAGGTTAGGCAGGTCTCCTGGCAGATGGCGTCCTTGACCTTTTGGAAAGCCTGGCTGTGGCTGGCTGTCCATTCTAGTTGCTCTGATTTCACCAGTTCCCGAATGGGGGGCTGATAGGTCAGACAGCTTTGGTATAAAGGGGCCCATGTACGTAATGATACCAAGTGCCTTGCGAAGTTCACAGAGGTTTTTCAGGTCCGGTAAGCTCTGGATTGCGTCCACTTTTCCTGGGTCTGGGTGGGCACCTTGTTGGTCAAAGATGAGACCAAAAAATGAATCTGTGGCTTTTTGATGCTGCACTTGTCGCTGTTGAACTGCAGGCCGAATCTGGCAGCTGTTTTCAAGAGGTGGTGAAGGTTTCAGTCATGTTCTTGCTCCGTTTGCCATAAACTGCCTCTGACATCTGACTCTACTGCCTCTGACATCAACTCATCCTGGGAATTCTTCCAAAGTAAATTGCTCTCTCTCATGCACAGATTTATCCCTTCTCGTCTTCAGTTGTCATACCCTTCCTCCCGTCCATGGTACACAGAATCTTGTGGTGAGGATATTGCCCAGAAACAACTTGCTTTCGTCTCCTGGAAAGCAAATCCAATGGAAGGAAATCTCATTTCCTTTCACAAAGCCCGAAACAAGTGTGTGTCCACCCTCAGGAGAGCCAGGAAACAATATCTCTCCGTCCTCAGGACCGAACTCTCTTATCTGTCTCCCTCTTCCAAATCCTGGTGGCGTCTGGTAAAATCTGTTTCTGGTGTTTGTTCCCCCTCCATCCCCTCCCTCACCTTAAATGGCCACACGGCTGACTCCGCACATGAAAAAGCTGAATGCCTCAACTCTGTGTTTGCCTCTAAATCTTGTGTCCCAAACTCATCCCTCTCTGTACCCACCGTACCCAGTCGTACCCAGCTGCTCCTGGACTCTGTGTCCTTTCCTCCTGACAAGGTGGAAAAGTTTCTGTCAACCCTCGACTCTGATTCTGCAACTGGACCTGACGGCATCAGCCCACGGGTCCTAAAATCATGTTCTTCCGCTCTTTCACTCCCTCTCTCTGTTCTCTTCACCCTCTCTTTTGCTCAAGGTCGTCTTCCATCTGCTTGGAAATCTGCCAACATCACCGCTTTGCACAAAAAAGGTGCAAAAACAGATCCCAGCAACACAGACCAATCAGCCTTCTCCCAATTATCAGCAAAGTCATGGAATCCATCATTGCTTCAGATATGAAATCTTTCCTCTTCTCCAATGGCTTGATCTGTGATCATCAATTTGGTTTCAGACCTGGACACTCCACTCTGGACATGCTGCTTCTGCTTTCTCAACAATGGATGGAGGTCCTCAATGCCAAACAGGAAATTAGAGCAGTCTCCCTTGACATATCACGTGCCTTCGATACGGTCTGGCACCCCGCTCTGCTCACCAAACTCTCCTCTTTTGGTATCCATGGAAATCTCCATGCATGGCTGGCGGAATTCCTCTCTAGTCGTAGTCAACGTATGGCCCTGAATGGGTTTCTCTCATCTCCTCTTCCTGTTCAGGCTGGAGTTCCCCAAGGCAGTGTTCTGGGCCCTGTGCTTTTTCTGGTCTTCATCAATGATCTCTCTGACTCTCTTGAAAATCCTCTCTATCTCTTTGCTGACGACTCTACTCTCTGTCGCTCCATTCTTCATCCCTCAGATCGGCAGTCTGCAGCCTCCTCACTCTCTGCAGACCTTGACAAAATCACAGACTGGGCAAACAAGTGGAACATGTCTTTCAATCCTGACAAATCACACACTCTTACGATGTCTCTCCGAAAAGACCGACTGGACAACCCTCCCATCCACTTTCTGAATAATCCTCTCCAAGAAGTTCTGTCACTCAAGCTTTTGGGTCTCCCTATCTGCCATGATCTTTCCTGGAAAAACCACATTTCAAATCTGGCCTCCAAAGCCAGTCGCCGACTGGGCATCCTCCGTCGTGCGAAGTCCTTCCTTGGCACACCTGAGCTCCTCACCACATACAAGGCTTTCATCCGCAGCTCAATGGAATACTGCTCTCCCCTCTGGGCTGGTGCTCCTGCCTCACACCTAGCTCGCCTTCGCGCTGTTGAAACCAAAGCATTCAGAATCATTGGAATCTCCCGCGATGAAGCTAACTCCAAGGGCCTCTCACTCACCCACCGCAGGCAGGTTGGTGGTCTTTCCGTTTTCTACCGACTCCTCTCTGGCCTTTCCCCCCCAGCTCTCTCTGGGCTCTGTCCCGCAAATATTCCTACAGGTCGCACAAGATCTGCCTGCAACCCTCTTTTGGTTAAACTGCCAAAATCAAGACTCTCTGCTCACCTTCACTCCTTCATTCCTCTTTTCTCCCGCCTCTGGAACAAACTCCCTCACTCTCTTCAATCCCACTCCACCCTCCAAGTCTTTAAAACAGCTGTTCACCACCATCTCTTATCTTCCCCCATCCAAAACCTTGATCTTTTCTACCCCCGCTAATTTCACCCCAATTCCACTTTTTGAAATACCAACTTCTGTCCTGGAAGTCCTTGGTGTCCTTGTGCTTTATACTTCTCCCTCCCCCCCTCCCCCCCCCCCTTCCCATGCCTCCTCACCCCGGGCCCTCTCCCTTCCACACATCTCCCTGCTCTCGGATGTTGTGTTTGTGTGCTTCCCCTTTTCTCCCCAGCTTGTCTTCCGCTCCCTCTTTGTGTGTATTTTGTTTGTCTGGTCGATTTGTTTGTGAAGTAAATGTTAGCTCTTTCACGAGCCTCGATTCAGTATACAAAAAAAAACAACAACAAAAAAAAAACGGCAACATCATCAGCAATGCCGATGACACCTGGGCGTTGCTCAAGAAGTTGGTCCATCTTGGCTTGGAACACGTCCTGGGACGTCACCAGTCCAAACGGCATTCGCTGGAAGCATTAAAGGCCATATGGCGAGTTGAAGGTCGTGAGCAACTGGGAGGGGGGATCGAGCTTGATTGACCAGTACTCATTTTTGGCATCCAGCTTGGAGAAAACCATTGAGCCTGCAAACTTGTGCGTCAGGTCTTCAAGAGTGGGAGTACGGTGGTGGCACCTCTTGATGGCACGGTTCAAGTCCTTCGGGTCCAGGCAGAGCCTAAGTTTGCCGTTTGCTTTCCGCACGTAGGTGAGGCTACTGACCCAGTCTGTAGGCTCGTCGACCTTCCGTATGATGCCCTGTCTCAGCATTATGTCCAGTTCTGACCTTACTTCGTCTATCATCTGGATGGGGCATCGACGTGGTGTGTGTATTACAGGGGGCACATTGGGGTCTACCACGATGTGATACTGGCCTGGGAAGTTTCCAATGTTGTCAAATTGGTCCAGATACGTGCTCAGCAGGTCGCCCAACGTGTTAACTGGCTTGTCACCTGTGCAGTTCTCCTTCACCGAGCAGTGCAGGGTGAGGAGTTCAAGGTCCCTACAGGTGGGCAGGCCGAGGATTGCGGGGCCAGCGGCCTTGACTACGAAGAACTCTGCATCGACCCACTGGGTATTACTTTTCTTGCAGGGGACGACTAGGGTGCCAAATTGCCGAATTTGCGAGCCATTGTAGGCCGTTAGTATTGTCTGGGGTTTCTCCTGAATACGACCAGGTAGCGGCAGCCCAGAGGAGTCAACATTTTGGGGATACATTTGTCTGTATATCGGAAGGGGCAAGGTATTGCCCTCTGCCCCAGTATCGACCTTGACTCTCAGGGAGTGAACACCAGCTCGGTCAGGTAGTGAAATGGCCAAGTCTGTGAAAATCTCTCGCTGGGAATCCATGGCCTGGCTGTGGATTTTGATGGTGGTGAAGCTCAACATGTCGCAGTCCCCGTCGGGGTCTTCATCTCTCCCCAGGGTGTGGATGGGCTTTCGGGCGAAGGATTTGTGCCATCTGGTGTCTGGGCGGGTTGTCTGCCGGCCTTGTTCTTGCCTCGCTCTTGAGAGACAGACGGCCTTCCAGTGGTTTTGCTTTCCGCATGCCTCACAGGTTGAGCCTCATGCTGGGCATCGGTGTCGGGGCTGGGGTGGATGCTGTCTTCCACAGAAACGGCACTCTTTTGGGTGTTACCCAATGGTGTGGACAAAATTGGTTGCCTGTTGGGTCTGGGTAAACTGCTGCATGTGAGTGACAGAGGCCTCATGTGCCCGACTTATTTCCAGGGCTTGGTCCAGCGTGAGAGAGTCATTCTTCGCGAGGAGCTCTTTCTGTAGCTCCTGATACCACGTCCCCGCAATGAGCTGTTCTATTATGCGCTCGTCCGCCTCGGGGGTCTTGAACTTGCATTTGCTCGCTTGCTGGCGACATCTGGAGATGAAATTGTCCATAGTTTCATCTTCGTCCTGCTTAAATCGCTGTAAGCAGAAACGAGCCACACAGTAATTTGCCTGGGGTTTCAGCTCAGCTTCAAAATGCTGCCAAACAATCGCTGGCGTCAGTGTTAGGCCTTGTGCCGTCGGCGTTCTCAAGGCCCTACGAACTGTAGCGTCGCAGGCCTTCCTCACCTGATAGCAGGGGAATGTGGTTGACTTGTTTGTCACCTGCTACATCCTTCACAGAAAAGTACAGCTGGGTACGCTTTCTGAATAGCTCGAAGGCTTCACCGAGGTTGGCGCTGGTCCAATACATGCGCGGCATCATGGGTGCGTCCGCCATTGTGAGCTTAGCTACGAATCCCTAGATGGGGTTCCAATCGGGTTTGTAGGTTCGCCTTTCGCTGCCACCATGTAATAAGATGAATCCAAGTCTCAACTTAGGAGATGACCAGTTTTAATGAACAGCACAGCAAGCCACGTCACTTGGCCTCATCCTCATCTCTCTCATCTCTCATCCGGCCTCCCAGCCCCCGCGCTCCTTCGCATAGGCCACGCCCTCCGCTCACATATTCATATGACAAATATGGCCGTTATGAATGAAATATGAATGAGCGTTTTAAGGCCATTTTCCCCACCTGAGCAGGGGTTATCCTTGCGGGCCCCATGACAATCATGGTTCCCTGTTTGAGGCAATGTTTTTATGGCCGGATGCCCTTCCTGGCGCCAACCCTTAGTCGCCTCTTACGATGCGCAGGGATACGGTGTACCTATTCTAAACCGGGGTACACACCGGGATAATTCATCCCAGCAAGCTGGTACTCAATTTGCCGACCTCGGAAGGATGACAGTCTGAGTCAACCCCCCTGGTGTTCATTCAGCGATCGACCGGGATTCGAACCCAGGATCCTAGGATCCCAAACCGGCATCCTAACTGCTAAGCCAACACCAGACCTCCCAGCCCCCGCGCTCCTTCGCATAGGCCACGCCCTCCGCTCACATATTCATATGACAAATATGGCCGTTAAAAGAAGAAAAATACATTTTTCCTTTCTCTCCACTGGCGTCACATCCAACGATGCTTCAGCTAATTAGCGCCCAGTTCTCTTTTGTATCGGACCAATCGACAGTGTGCTCAAGGTGGGCAACCAATTGGTGCGCCTGATGACATCACACGAAGGATGGTTTTGAAGGAGAAAGTTCACTTGAGAGGCAGGGTAAGGTCTGTAAGCTGTAACATGAGTTTGAGCTGATAATCCAGAAAGTGAGGAGCTTGTGCTGCCTCTCCCAGTCTCTCCATGGAGCATTCACGAACGAGAATGAGGCCAGCCTATCGGAGCATCGCCAGGGTTATTTAGCCTTCCTCCTCCCTCCCCACCAATGGTAGGAGGGGGAATTGTCCCGTGAGTCGAGGAATGCAAAGCCCGAGTTTGCATGAACACCCACCTCACAGCATGTCTTCGGTGGGAGAAATGAAACTTGTTCCTCTCATTGATTCTAGGCGAGGGCACCTCACTTAACACAATCAGGCCTCAACCACCACCACTCCTTTTATTTGGATTCTCACTTCCCTCTCCACACCTTCTAACCCTTTTTTTACTTCTACGTCTCTTGAAATAACCTAATTCAGAAAATAGTTTAAAGATAGGTTAATGTAGATTAGACCAAGATCGTTATAGTTTATTAGCGTTATTTATTTTTTCCATGACGTCCTCTTCTTCCTCACTTTAAGGTAACTTTTTGTTACCTCTGACACCAAAGGTGGATGGAGGTTATGTTTTTATTTTTGTTTGTCCGTTTGTGAACAAAATATCTCAAAAGGTTGTGGACGGATTCGGAGGAAATTTGGCAGAGATGTAGCGCAGGTGATAAGGAGGAAATGATTCGATTTTAGTGAAGATCCAGATCCGGCTACGAGAAAGTTTTAGTGATTCTTCACCATTGGGAGATGGAGCCAAAAACGATACATAGCAGGATATCTCAAAAAGTTATTGACGGATTTGGACGAAACTTGGTGGATCGGTTGGGTGTGTGACAAGGAAGAATCGATTCGATTTTGGTGAAGATCTGAAAATGGATTCGGATATGAAAATTATTTAATTTTAAAGTGATTTTTCACCATTGGGAGATCGGGCCAAAACGATACATAGCAGGATATCTCAAAACGTTAAAGATGGATTTGGACGAAACTTTATGGACAGGTTGTGTGTCTGACAAAGAAGAATCCATTCAATTTTGGTGAAGATCTGAAAATGGATTCGGATATGAAAATTATTTAATTTTTTGAAGTGATTCTTTTTCACCATTGGGAGATCGGGCCAAAACCGATACATAGCAGGATATCTCAAAAAGTTAAAGATGGATTTGGACGAAACTTCTTGGACAGGTTGTGTGTCTGACAAAGCAGAATCGATTCAATTTTGGTGAAGATCTGAAAATGGATTCGGATATGAAAATTATTGAATTTTAAAGTGATTTTTCACCATTGGGAGATCGGGCCAAAAACGATACATAGCAGGATATCTCGAAAAGTTATGGACAAATTTGGACGAAACTTGGTGGATCGGTTGGGTGTGTGACAAGAAGGATTCGATTCGACTTTGGTGAAGATCTGAAAATGGATTCGGATATGAGAATTATTTAATTCTTAAGTGATTTTTCACCATTGGGAGATCGGGCCAAAAACGATACATAGCATGATATCTCAAAAAGTTATAGATGGATTTGGACGAAACTTGTTGGACAGGTTGTGTGTCTGACAAAGAAGAATCGATTCAATTTTGGTGAAGATCCGGATCCGGATCCGGCTAGTATAATTTTTTAAGTGATTCTTCATCATTGAGTGATATGGGCCAACCAGGTGGGGGTACGCTCTCTCCTGAGTGCCGTTATAGTTTTACTTGTTTTTACCCTGGTTTCTTATGAACGTTTTGTAAAACTTATTTATTATTCCTGTGGTTTCTGGAATCGATCACTTCCCCATGCGCGAAAAAATTACCAGCGGGTACTCGTGAGTTGCATTCTCAGTGGTTACAAAATTGATTACAACGTTTTCCCCAAGCCACATTTTCGAGCTCTGTATTTTAAATTAAAGCCTCCATATTGAGGCCATCTTGCTGAGTATTAACTCCGGCGACACCAGGTCCGAGACCAGTGGGGCGAAAGGGGGTGAACATTGCGATATGTATTTACAAATATCACCTTTATCTGTTATGAAGCCATGTTGATGACGCAGCATATTTGATGGGTCACATTTGACGACACGTTAATTACATGTATGCCACATACTGCACATGAAGAAAAGGGGGTGATGGGACTTGGGGATGGGGGAATGCTACAGTCTCATTCTGCTACCCCAGAACTACATGGGCAGACAATTTCTAACAGTATTATATATATATAAATAAATAAATAACACTATGTCATTCTGAATTCAAACCCAGATTGAGATGATGGCATATTAAAGGTTAAATGATACTGTAACATACCTTGGTCCCAAGTACTCACTGAGGGGTCACTAGAGGTTCCGTACAGATTCTGAGCAGTCTCTGTGTCATTTGGAGACCTAATATTACTGAAATATCCACAAGTTAACATTTCTCAAGGCAGCGTTTTCGGTTTTTCCATCACACACGAACACTTGGGCGTGGCCGAGGTCTCGGCTAGGTGGGACTTTCGAAACCTCAGCCCTCACAATCACAGGTACAGTTGACATAATGTCACAAACTTCTTTTCTGCTGATGACTCCACCCTGTGCCATGACATTCCACATCCTTCAGACATACAGGCTGTACCCTCTGCCCTACCTTCAGATCTTGAAAAAAAATTCACAAGCTTGTCAAACACTTGGAATATGTCTTTCAATCCTGACAAATCTCACACATCTCACCATATCTCCGGAAGGACCGTCTGCGAATCCCCCACCCATCTACTTTCTAATAAATCCTCTTGAGGAAGTTCAGTCGTTCATACTCTCCTGGGTCTCACTATCAGCCATGATCTTTCTTGAGCAAACCATATTTCAAAGTTGGCCTCCAAAGCCAGCTGACAACTGGGCATCCTCCGTCGTACAAAGTCCTTCCTTGGCACACTTGAACTCTTGAACATCCACCTACAAGAGTATAATCCATAGCATGATGGAGTACTGCTCTCTCTCCTCTGGCCTCTGGGCTGGCTCCCCTGCATCACATCTTGTTCAGCTGATGCCGTGGAAACCAAGGCCTTCAAGATTATTGAAATGCCCTGCGATGAAGCTGAGTTGATCGGCTTATCACTTCGCCGTCACAGATAGGTTGGCGGTCTCTGTCTTTTACAGCCTCACTTCTAGTCTTGCACCCTCTGCCCCCTCCACTCCCTCCCAGGTCTCTGCAGGGTTCACATGGTCCACCATCAACCCTCTTCTGATAAAACTACCTAAATGCAGGATCACTGCTCACCTCCACTCATTTGTTCCATCTTTTTTCCGGTCTGTGGAATCGACATCCATATTCTCTTCGATCTCATTCCTCCCTCCAGGTCTTCAAGACAGCTGTTCACCACCATCTCAGATCATGCCCAATCAAAAACCATGTTCTATTCTACACTCATTAACCTCCTTTCCCTCACCCACCCCAATATCTCCTCCTTCCAAATTTCCAGCTTCCTCTCCTGAGGGTTTCCTTCTGTATCCATCTTTTCCATCCTTGACCACACATCCTCTCCTGCCCCTCATTCCTCCCCATACCCATTATTTGTCCAAGTCTGCCTCTATCTTGGCCTTCAACTCTCTCTATCCCCTCTATCTGTTCGGTATGTTTCCCCCCTCTATCTGCTGTGCCTTTTGTCCTGAATTGTGTCCTGATTCGTTCAGTCTACTAGTGCTAGCGCTTCCATGAGCCTCGACTGCAGTGCATTCAGAAAGTATTCACACCCCTTGACTTTTTCACATTTTATTGTGTTATTGACTGAATATAAAATGGATTAGATTCAGATTTTTTTGTCACGTATCTACACATAATATCCCATAATGTCAAAGTGGAATTTTTTTTTTTGATTTTTTTACAAAAGCCAAGAGAATCCTGCTGATTGACATACAAGTAGGTCTGTGCATCCAAATAATATTCCCCTTGAATTGAACACACCGTTCTTAAAGGGTTGACAACACAAAGATATACATGTGTCCGCGCTGTCCTTGATCGATGGCCAATAAGTAGTGACAGAAGAGAAGCCAAAAGACAGAAATATCAAAAATTCCACACGAAGACAGCACAAAAAAAATCTGAGATCATATCAATGAAAAACTTTCAATAAAAACTTAACAAAGTATGATGCACTCGATAATGGTACAACACACCTCACCCAGCTCATAAAAGTTTATACATCAAAAAGAAATGGGAATCCGAACTGCTCATTCCCAATTTGTTTTATAATTAAATATTGCTGAATATATTGTTGAAACATTTCAAATCAGAGTATCAATTTAACTTTAAAATTTCACCAAAGGCACCTTATAACCGTCAAGGAGGAAGAAAGTGATGAAAGTATATAATGGGTTGGGAAGAGGTAAAGGGTTGATACAGGGGAGGTGAACGCCGATTGGTGTCCGTGTACGTCTCAGCGAGAGAGCACTCGTACAAAGCCCACAGCTAATGGTCTGCAGGGTAATTATTACACGCTGACCTCTCGCCTCGCTCTGTGTGCGAATGTTCCGCTTACTTTTGACAGCTTCGCCCTCCTCTGGAGCAGCCTGCATGAAGCATGGCCACTTAGGATGGCGGAGAGCGGACAAATTACATGGACGTTGTCCATCCGTGCACCTGCCCTACTGCCTACAGGATAAGTCCAAGCCACCCAACTGTGTTGGCACTGTATGTAGCCTATGTTATAAAAAATAAACATGTACATAGTGTGGGTACAATATATATTGTATGTCATATATATATATATATATATATATGTATATATTATATATATATATATATATATATATATATATATATATATATATATATATATATACATATATATATACATATATACATACACTAACACATTGTAAGCAATAAAAAACCGAGCTTCGTACATACTGTAGGTACATAATAAATAGAAACTTTATGATAATAGGTAAGCATCTTCGATCTGCTGATAGATATCAATTTAGATTTATTCATTTATTTTACGGACGCATTTACTGTTTTTATGTAAATTTTCATTGAGCTTTGTATTTAACAGTTTGCAATTACAGAAATTACAATTTTCAAATGCTAGATATCGATGGAGGTTTTTATTTTTTTACGTATGTATTTACGTTTTTTTAACGTAAATTTTCACGGATGCTTTCTGAAAGTGCTGATTTTTTTTCCCCCGGTGTACCAGCTTCGATGTCCGTTGGCACACCAAATTTCAGCTTTCTACAACACCGGAAGGTACGGAACTGAACATTAGTATCAGTCAGTGAGTCAGTGAGTCAGTGGTTAGAAAGACCTATATATATACAGTCACGTGAAAAAGTAAGTACACCCCATGTAAAGTTTTGACTTTTTCAACATATTTCAACATACAGCTAATTGATCTTCATTTCAACAATATTGATAGATTAAGGTGATATAATATAACAAATATCATGAAACATTTACATTTTGTAGTCCATTGTCTAATTTAAATAAACATAAATGCAAATTTCGCATGTGGAAAAAGTAAGTACACCCCAAACATTTATCACTACTTCAAATACCTAAAATTAGAATCAGGTGCACCAGCTCAGGTGCAAATGATTAGAACATCGTTAGAGAGGATCTTGGAGGAACCTGTCTTATTTAAACCTCAGACATTTAGTTTGGTTTGCTCTTTGTTGTTGAAGTGTGCGGCGTCACCATGCCTAGATCAAAATAGCTCTCTGAGGCCTTCAGAAAGAAGGTTATAGATGCCTACGAGTCTGGGAAGGCATTTAAAAAGATCTCCAAACAATTGGAAATCAATCATTCGACTGTCTGGAAGATCATCTACAAGTGGAGAAGATTCCAAACAACTGCCAACTTGTTCAGGCCACGCCGCCCCAGCAAGTTCAGCCCGAGAGCAGACCGCAAGATGCTGAAAGAAGTCTCTAAGAACCCCAGAATGTCATCACGGGACCGACAGGTAGCTCTTGCCACTGTTGATGTCAAAGTGCACGAGTCTACAATTAGGCAGAGGCTGCACAAATTTGATCTACATGGGAGGTGTGCCAGGAGGAAACCTTTGCTGTCCAGAAAGAACATCAGGGCAAGACTAAAGTTTGCCAATGAAAACATAGGCAAAGACCAGCACTTCTGGAACAATGTGCTCTGGACAGATGAGTCAAAGGTAGAGCTATTTGGGCACAGTACTAGAAGACATGTTTGGCGAAAATCAAAGACAGCATTTGACCACAAGAACCTGATACCAACTGTAAAGCATGGTGGTGGAAATATTATGGTTTGGGGCAGCTTTGCTGCATCAGGGCCTGGGCAGCTCACCATCATATAATCCACGATGAATTCTTCATTGTACCAGAGGGTGCTTGAGGATAATGTGAGGCCATCTGTCGGAGAGTTGAAGCTCAACCGAAGGTGGACCTTGCAACATGTCAATGACCCTAAACATACCAGTAAATCCACCAAGGAATGGCTGACAAGAAAGAAATGGAGGGTTCTGGAATGGCCAAGTCAATGCCCGGATCTAAATCCCATCGGGATGCTGTGGGGGGATTTGAAACGAGCTGTGCATGCAAGAAACCCCTCAAACATCGCACAGCTGAAAGAATTCTGCATGGAGGAGTGGGCAAAAATTTTTCCAAGTCGATCTCGGAGACTGGTAGACAGTTATAAGAAACGCCTACTTGAGGTTGTTTCTGCCAAAGGGGGCAATACCACCTATTAGAGCCAAGGGTGTACTTACTTTTTCCACATGCGAAATTTGCATTTATGTTTATTTAAATTATACAATGGACTACAAAATGTAAATGTTTCATGATATTTGTTATATTATATCACCTTTATCTATCAATATTGTTGAAATGAAGATCAAATAGCTGTATGTTGAAATATGTTGAAAAAGTCAAAACTTTATATGGGGTGTACTTATATATATATATATATTTATATGTGTATATATATATATATATATATATGTACATATATATATATATATATATATATATATATATATATATATATATATATATATATATATATATATATATATATGTAGAGTACATACATATATGATGATATGTATATATGTTTCCATAAAATGTAATACACAGTGCCTATAGAAAGTCTACAACCCCTTTCAAAAATTTCACCTTTTGTTGACTTATAGCCTGGAATTAGAATGCATTAAATCACACTTTTTTCACCTTTATTTACACATTGTAACCCACAACGTCAAAGTGAAAAACAAATTCTAAAAATATCAGAAAATGAATTAAAAATACAAAACTAAAATACCTTGGTAGAAGCCCTTTTCACCGCTATTACAGGTGTGAATCTGTTCGGATAGGTCGCCACCAACTTTGCACACCTGGGTTGGGCAATATTTGCCTATTCCTCTGTACAAAACTGTTAAAGCTCAGTCGGTTGCATGGGGAGCGTTGATGGACAGCAATCTTCAAGTCATGCCACGGATTTTCGATTGGATTTAGGTCAGGGCTCTGATTGGGCCACTCAAGGACATTTATCTTTTTGTTCCTTAGCCACTCCAGTGTAGCCTTGGCTATGTGCTTTGCGTCGTTGTCATGCTGAAAGGTGAATTTCTGTCCCAATTTCAGGTTTCTTGCAAAGGGCAGCAGGTTTTCCTCTCGGATTTTTCTGAATTTTGCTCCATTCATTTTTCCCTTCTATCCTGACAAGTGCCCTGGTTCCTGTTGATGAAAAACATCCCCATAGCATGATGCTGCCATCACCATGCTTCACATTAGGGATGATATTCCTTGGGTGATGTGCTTTGATGGGTTTTCACCAAACGTAACATTTTGCATTTAGGCCAAGAAGTTCCATCTTTGTTTCATCAGATCACTTGGTGTCCAGGAATGAGCGATATGTTATAGTCATAATGAGTTGGGTAGGTGGCAAGAACAAGCTGAGTAGATTTTCTTCAGGTACAAATGCAGATCTGACCTATCAGTGGTGTTGTGTTTGCGCGGAATCAGTTCTGAACCACAAGCGTACAATAGCAGGCTTTACTCATGCAAGTCGGGGCTGAAACATTCCACACTCTTCCCTGCTGCCCAGATTCATCAGGGCAGCGTGGACATGGTCAGAGAGCCCATTAGTCCCGATAGACCGGCCCACTCCCTCTCCTCTATCCCTCCCTCACTCTCTGTCTCTCTTGTGGCCCTCGTTTAACAAAGACGTGGGTACAACACGTTGGATGTGGGGGATCACTCCTGGGAGATAGATCGGTCATCTCCATGACTCACCTGTTGACTTACCCACCTGTTGACTTCTTCTTCATTCGGCCAGTATAACCAGGCTTATATTTGTTTCGAACGGGTGTGTTCTTCACAGAAACGAGGGACAAATGAGCAATGTTTCATGTCTCAACATTCAGTAAATTCAATCAAAGCGCTCTACTTCATTTGCATTGAAAACTAGAACAGCACTCGGTAGAGCACGCACCTCGACCTGGTGAACAGTTCATGTTTTGTATCCACTGATAGGCCGGATCTGGATTCGGATCTGAACCAAAATCTAATCTGCTTGTTCTTGTCACCAAACGAACTCGTCCACAGAGTTTATTCATAACTCGTCCATAACTTTTTTAACATATCATGTTATATATCGCTTTTCACCCGATCTCTCAATGGTGAAGAATCACTTAAAAATTAAATAATTCTTGCAGCCGAATCCGTATTCAGATCTTCACCAAAATCGAATCCCTCAGTCCTTTTCACACACACAACATCTCCACCAAGTTTCGTCCAGATCCGTTCACAACGTTTTGAGATATCCTGCTATATATCATTTTTTGCCATATCACTCGATGGGGAAGAATCACTTTAAAGATTATACATGTCGGATCCGGATCCGGATCTTCACCAAAATTGAATCGCTTTTTCCTTGTCACACACACAACCTGTCCAACAAGTTTCGTCCAAATCCATCTGTAACTTTTTGAGATATCCTGCTGTATGTTGGTTTTAGCCCTATCTCCCAAATGGTGAAGAATCACTTAAAAATTAAATAATTCTCATATCCGAATCCATATTCAGATCTTCACCGAAATCGAATCTATTTGTCCTTGTCAGACACCCAACGTGTCCACCAAGTTTCGTCCAAATCTATCCACAACTTTTTGAGATATTTTGTTCACAAACGGACAAACAGACAGACGGACAGACAGACAAGGGTGAAAACATAACCTCCATCTACCTTTGGTGGCGTAGGTAATAATCAAGCCATCCTTAATGAGGATGAGTCAAAAGATTCATATTAATACCAAGAGTAATGCTCAGCTAAACTCAATCATGTGTATCCAGAACATGCAACTTTGTTTAACCTAGGCCTACAATCATACATCACAATCCATTGGAAACATTGGGATGGTGTATGCTGTTTGGTTCTGATGAATGTATCAATTATTATTCTAACAGGAGATAATTCTTCAAAATGTTGTGAATTATTTTCAGAGCTAAGCAGATTTTCCGTGAGATTTTATTTTATTCTCTTTCTTTCTCTCTCTCTCTCTCTCTCTCTCTCTCTCTCTCTCTCTCTCTCTCTCTCTCTCTCTCTCTCTCTCTCTCTCTAGGTTGGATGTTTGGCACTTCCTGTTTTAGAAAACACTTCCAGCTGTATTTATAAATGCGTTGGCTGCAGAAAAACTTCCTCAGTTCCTCCAGTCTCGATTTTTTTGTATACATGATGAAATGTAGTTTAGTGTTATGGCATTTAATTATTTAACTTTCCTGGAAATCATGAAACATTGGCTTGGTGTAGTTTCAAAACACCCCTTAGTGATTAACAATACGAGTGCTTGATTATTTTTATGACCTTCGAGCAGATACCAGGCTGTTGTGAAGGAATTCGTTTCGAATGGAGTGTGGAATATTTATGAAGTTTCCTAGGAATGTCCTTTGACAGCATGATATTCACGAACTGTTGAGACTGCTGAGGTTTCTCGGTGAAGTACATTGACGGAAAGGTAATTATACGTTGGACAGAATTGATGAAATAATTTGTGGTTATATTATTTTCTACTTCCGGTAGGTGTGCAAACTACCGACTCTGAGCCTATATACACTGCCCGAGTGTGCAACCTAGCCAAACAAAATACACATAACTCAAAATTGGGTGAATACTATGCACTGTCCGGACCTAAGAGCTTGTCGACCTCCACATGCGCTGTCCAGACCCAAGAGCTTGTAGACCACCACATGCGTTATTTGGACCCAAGAGCTTGTAGACATCCACATGCGCTATTTGGACCCAAGAGCTTGTAGACCTCCACATGCGCTATCTGGACTGAAGACCTTGTAGACCTCCACATGCACTGTCCAGACCCAAGAGCTTGTAGACCTCCACATGCGCTGTCTGGACCCAAGAGCTTGTAGACCTCCACATGCACTGTCTGAACTGAAGAGCTTGTGGACCTCCACATGCACTGTCCAGACACAAGAGCTTGTAGACCTCTGTTTGCACTGTCTGGGCCCAAGAGCTTGTTGACTTCCACATGCATTGTCTGGACCCAATAGCTTGTCGACCTCCGCATGCACTATTCGGACCCAAGAGCTTGTAGACCTCCAAATGCACTATTCGGACCCAAGAGCTCTTAAATGATGTATCATTCTGCATTATACATGCATACATGCTGTGTTTATGGTGTTTACCGCTTTTGGACTCAATTGCTGAATTTTCCTTCTTTTTAGACAAATTCAACTTCTGCCACCCGATGTTGCACCACCATTTTGAGGTCATTGTTATAAATAGCTCAGAGCTTTGGCTCTGAGTGAAACAAAAAGTGCAACACAATTAACCTTATAAAGCCTATGCAATAATTTAAATTGATAGATTTAGTGAAACTTTTTCCTGTCTCTTGGGACGGTTT
The DNA here is from genome assembly GCF_964187855.1 of Myxine glutinosa. Classification (NCBI taxonomy): domain Eukaryota; kingdom Metazoa; phylum Chordata; class Myxini; order Myxiniformes; family Myxinidae; genus Myxine; species Myxine glutinosa. The sequence goes on from NC_136270.1 coordinate 98,567,775, forward strand.
CTCTCCTAGAATATGTATATTGTCGAGGCTAGCAGGGCATCCAACAGGTATCCATACTCGCCTCTAAGCTGTCTAGCACAGGTACGAATTCCGGCCCAGCTACAGTCTAAACGCTCATCCTGGTGTTTACATGCAAGGTGATTCATCAATGTTTGTGCCGTCCCTCGGATGGACGTTAAAATGGACATCCCATCTGTGGATATTAGTTGTTGGGCTTTAAAGATCCAACAGTGTCCTTTGTTAAGAATAGACCAGTTATCACCGTCGTACACCATGAACAAATTACAAATTGCTGCCCTAACTATTGCTGGGAAAGCAATGGCAAACCACCCAGTGCCAAGAAACTGCCTCGGCAGCACCGACGCTCTAACGGAGTCTGGCATTTCAGATCAGACCAGAGAGTTTCATTACCAACTTGGTATTTCTATATTTAAAATAGGAACTTTTTCATGGTTGTTATCTCCATTTGTGGGTTTCAGAAGGTGGAACAGAGTCCTCCCAGGACCCAAAGTATCCACCTCCATTCGGTAAGGGATCATGATTCATGCACCAACTTGTGAAGTTTTCTTGTTCTCAAACTCCTCAAAAAAAAATTTTCAAAGGTTTTCTTGTTCTGGTGTGTTCAGTTACAAAGTTTATTGTAGAGCGCTCACCAAGTGGCTGAAGCACTCAAGCAAGCAGTCCAACAAAATTGTTAAGGAACGGCTGGCTTGGCAAGCAATAGCAAGCGGCTTGGTAACGGAACACACTCCATATGTAATAGACAGACCAAAGACCCTTTTCTGGTTGTGCCGCTTGTGTAACGAAAAAAGTTAATTTCGCATGATTTTCAACCCCTTTCGCATTTTGTTGAGCTATTTCTCACTTGTCAGCACCACTGGGGTAGTTTTGTTTCATCCTTGTGACAGGTATTTTAATTTAAACAAGACCGATAGTCTAAAAACGGCATAGCTGGGCTTGTTTGATACTTTAGTTGAAGAGGATAGATTGGCCTGGGTGGGGATACCAGTTATCAAATAGTGTAAGTACTATTTTTTTTTGTATTTCAGGCATGGACAGCCGGTTCGTGAATGACTTTGGTAAAAAAAAAAACGGTGAATGCTAAACCATGAACCAATAAATTCAACATCCCTGTGCCATCCTCAGTCGAACGTCAGGCATTGACAGCAGGTTCGTGAATGCCTTGCACAAAAACGTACCCAGTCTGAATGTTGCTATATCCCGTCAATGACGAATCTGCAAATGGGGAATCCACGAATGTCACGGATGGAAACCCTTACGTCATTTCCTCATTCTGCTTTAAACTCAATATCTCTATATTTTAATTCCAAACAACATCATTCATCATTCCAATCACAAATTAATATTATAGTATTAATATATCAATATATAATGTTAAATCATGATTGTATTGGGATATTAAACTAGTGAACCGTTATCATCCGTTATCACTTTCGGGATATCACTTTCGTTATCATAACAATCATGTTATGAATTTTTGGGTAGGGGCATATATAGATTTAGGTAGATCTATATAGGTATTGTTGCAGTTTTGAGAACCCACACTTGTAAATATGACATTATTAAAGGTTAAAGGTAGCACCCCATAGATAGGCCACAAGCAACACGTAGGTCACCATAGGACATCAGTTATTTCTTAGTATGTGTAGATAAGGCATTTTCCAATAGTTGAATCTGCGTTGTGTCAATCAAATAAGAAGTAGGCTCTTCCGTCCAGTTTGCAGCCTCTCTCCAAGCGACGCCATTAAGCGCGCCCTCCAGGCTGTGCCCCATGGCCCTTCCCAATTTGTTACGCACCTTTGTTAGCAGCGTTCGCTGCCCTTGAGCGTGAGCTCGCTAAACGCCACCATCAGCCATGAGGTGAGGCCCGGAAAAAGGGGGTGGAGCACCAGGAAGAAGGTGTGGCCATGTCACCCAGCCGTCAGGGTGGGGCCGGTAAGCAAGAACCAGCCAACCAGGGCTGGAGTGACATCGCCTGATAGGCGTGGTTTTTGGGCTTGCGGAGCGATCTCTGGCTAGATTATAAAAGCGAGCGCATAAAGCCCTTTTACAGGACTTATTGGGAGAGCGCACATTTAACAGGACTCGTTGGAAGGTTGGCTTTTAAGAGGACTCTCGCTAAGCACTCGAGTGAAAGATTGATTAAAAGAGGACTTGTTGGAAGGCGCTTGGTAAAGGACTTACTGGGAGAGCGCACATTTAACAGAACTGTCCAGGACTGCTGCGATTTGGAGGACTGTGCGAAGGTCGGCCTCAGGACGGTGCGGAGAGGACAGGACTTGCACAATTGGCGCTTGCATACAGGACATTGGAGAGGGGGCGTTTGGCACGGGTCGTGCAAATATTACGTACGCCGCCAGGATACCAGCCTTCCCCCCGTGATATAATTGTCCGTTCGCGTTACCCTGTGAAGAGCTGCCTGCCGGGTTTTTCATCGCCGGGACCGGAGCCGGGCTGGAGCCTGGACGCGCTGGTGACCTTCCAACCTACCATCTGCAATTCCCCGTGTGAGTGTCTGTGTGTGTGAGACGGGCCCGTTTGTCCAGGGAATAAGTTAAGCCTGTAATTAAGACTGCCCTGTGTGCTTTTCCTTCCTCTTTCTTTCCTGTACATTTCTTTCTTTTCCTCTTCTCCTTCTTGTACATTTGTAATAAATTGCTTTGTTCTTCCTATTTTCTTGGTTTCTACTCCATCCGATCGCATCAGTCTTTTCTCCAATTGGGTAAGCGTGGCACGATCGCAACCGCTATAATCGGGTCTAGTCATTTGTTAACAGCTCGGATCGCGGATTGCTATCCGCTCGGCATATTCCATCCATATCCGTGATTCGAGCGGGAGTTATTCCCTCGTTTCCAGTTGGCGTTAGTAATTAGGTAGTAGTGAATCCCTAGGCCTAACAAACCCTACCTAACGCCGCACCGGGAAGGACGTTATAACTTCCAGGACTCGCGTCGGCCAGATCAAAGACAAGGGGATTAACCCCCCCTTGATAAGGGGAGAGCCGACGTCGGAGATCCGCAACAGTATCATGCTCCGGTTGTCGTGGGTAGCTAGAACCATCTCGATGTAAGTAAGTAGAGGACCTGTCTAGCCCAAATGTCGGATTAAGTGTATCTTCGTCCCCATTACGAGGAATGGGGCATGATAAGTAGAATAAGGACTAAGCGAATTCCCCTGTGTGTCAGACCTGGTGATCATTCCTTTGTCCCGTATGGCAGCACATCACACACATTAGCTAGGCCCAATAGCGCACCACATTAATTAATTCCCCCGCTGCCACAAGACTGACAGGAAGAACAGGCAGGAAGCCAGTTCGGGGCACCGCCGATGGGGCCGCAGTTAGCCACATCACCAGCTCGCATAGCAACACACATCGTGCAAGGCAAGCTGAGGCCACACCCACTTCACACGTGATTGGTCAAACGGGTTTTGATGGGAAGATCACATCATGGGGTAAGAATCTGGCCACTGATTGGTGGAAAGAAGGTGGAAGGAAGCGGCAGACTGATTGGCGAGCGACCGATGGCATGAGACAGAAGTGACACGGCCATTGGTGGAGAGAGCGCCGACGTCACACCACGGCCGGTAAAACCACGGACTGGCCAACATTTTCTCTCTCGTTTTTGTCTTCCTTCGTGCCCGGACCTCTTCCCTTTGCTGCCTCGTGATTCCGCTCCCTCGACCGCTTACTCCTTTCGCCACCTTCACCCTCGACCCTCTCTCCTTCCTACACCACAAACGTTGGGTGCATCGGAGTTCCGTGATGAATCAAGGAAGACGTTGCACGGCTGAAGGGGTGGGTTGCACGCACGCCCGCTCGCTTCACGTGAAGAAGGACGCGCCGGGGCCTAGCGAACGACGAGCGTACGAGCGAGGCTTGCCGCTGGAGCAGACGAGACCAGGGCGAGCGGGTGGCTTGGGGCCTAGCAGTGAGCGAACAAGGCGGACGGAGGCCTGCTTTGCGCCAACCGGAGCCGCGTTGGATGACGGAGCTGCACAACCTAACGATTCCTGACATCACATCCAGAGACAGATAAGACGCACCACACCTGAACCACAACGTTTTCTTTATTTCATTCTCCCATTTGTTGTGTCGTTCGAAGTCCGTGTGAAAGAGCGCTCAATAGGGGGTTTAGTTATTACCGGCGCGTTCTTTTCCTGTCCCGACACCATATTAAATAAACCCTTGTATTATTTTCCCAACCAACTTTAATTCCGTTTTTGTTTGTGAGTTCTCTTCAAAGGGTGAAGACATAGTCGGACCGACAGGTAAGCTGCGGCATTCTCCCCCAACCCCACTGCTCGTGTATAATCTGACATTGAATTGGAAACGCCTCGTTAAGCTCGATTCCATCCGTGGACGCTCTGTCTTAATAGAGTCGTCCACAGGACAATATTGTTACAGATACGGCTTTGATGGTATGGTGGGCCGAGCGGGATGGCCGCCGTATCCGTACAAGTTACCCGATTGTACTCGAACGTCGACGAAGCCGCGCTATGCTGGCTCAATAAGGAAAAGAAGACACCCGGCTGGATTATAATCACACAATACGACACCAGGGGTTCAGTTCTCAAGACCTCCGGAGGAGGTTATATTAAGGCGGAAAAGGTTAGATTACAGGGACAAGAGGGAAACATAGGAAGGTGGGCACTTAGACACAACCTTATATTAACCCTAGACAGACCACAGATAAACGGGACAACGCTGACTCACACGGGGTTTGATGGCCAGGAAAGCGGGTAGCGATCGCTCCAGGTGCACCTGTGCTCAGGGCAGGATCACGTACGGTGGGGTCCAGAGATGCTGGTGTGGTCGCTCAGCGCTCGTGGGTCGCGACTTTGGTGGAGATGCCGGGGAGGTCGCTCAGCGCTCGGGAGGGTGGCGTCTTGTCTTTCCAAGCTCGGGGCGCATCTCTCTTCACATCCGGCGCGTGGCCGCGTATATCTCCGGCGGGGAGTCACGCCCTCGCTCGTTAGCTCCGCCCCATATGGCATCGGCCCATGGCTTCTCATTGGGTGCGGGGGTTACCGGCTCCGCCCTTGACGAGGGGCCGACAGGGAGCCCCCTTCTGGGTAACCCCGTCGAGCACATGTTCAATGGCGGCCAACCGAGCCGGAGTGAGGACGCAAAGCCGCTGTTGTTGTGGTTGTTGTTGGAGCTTGAGATGATGGGAAGAGATGCGGGGAGGTATGGGAAGGTCCTAAACTCCTACTGGTGCCATATCATCACATTCTGGTGCAACGAAGAGTCATAATTAATGGAAACAAGTCCTTAACTGACATAGATTAAGAATAACTAGCAAGATGTCCTATAATTGTCTACGTGTGGTGCGGGGGACCTGGGCACGACATTTAATGGGGGAATGAAGGGGAAGATCGGCTCTAATGGGTGTTGTTTACAGACAATGGGACTAGGGAATGGGGTAAGGGGAGAGTTGGGGAGTATCGGAGAAGATAGGGGAATATTTACAAGCGGATATGGAGGTCAAATTCCATATTCGCAACATTGCACCCTTCTCTACCCTCGGGGCGTCCCGACCCGATAAATTTTTACCTACTTTAGTGTGGCACGCAATGTAGTTCCCTCTACTATTAACTCTACCCTGAGTGCGACAGTTTTATAGATATTCACAAATGAGTAAATATGTCCCCCTGCGACGTTGCACCCTTCTCCTCTCAGAAACACACCCACAGGATAACCGAATCCGGAAAGAATCCTCAAACTAAACATACAGCCGGTAGGGAGCATTATTTACAAGACTACGCTGATATTTACACTACGATCCAGGACCTGTCTTTGGAGGAACACATGCAGATGTTATGCATAGAGAGAGCGCGCTTGCCAACATCGATACACCAACCCACGAGTGCTCTGTGGCCGACGGCCTTTAATAACGTGCAGAGCACCCTTTCCGAGCATCAACAGCACCACCCCACCACCAATCGGTGCAGTCACCATTGTTCAATGAAATAAAAATAAATTCGACAACCCCTAACCCTGCAGGTGTCTCTTGCTCTTCTTGTGGTGCACTTGGTGGTGTTAACTATGGTTCACCTTTATGGCATAGGTGCCACGTTGACCCATAGGTCCATCCCCGGGTGGTGCTTGGCCGCAAACGAACTGCGGTCCATTGTGGGTGGCCACAAACATTGCGGTCCATATGGTGTATCGATCCAGGCAGCGAACAGCGAAAGTGCAGGCCCACAACTGCGTAGCCAGCACCTCTCTCTCCTCTCTCTCTACCCCAAAGCCAGATCCTCGGAGGTGGGAGACAAAAACAAGACAAGTGAGCAAGGTGGTAAGGGCGCAAAAGTGCACGCAATGCAAGGTGATGCACACTGGGGGCACATGGGAACCAGGTGAGACAGGTACGTTCCTACCGTACGCCCCCCCCCACCAGGTAACCTACATGGCCCCTCCCTTACCCCTTACTGTATCAACAAAACACAACACTACCCATAAACATCTACTTTACAAATCACAAACATCCCTACTGTCTTCCCCGTTCCTCCCATATACCAAATTCGTCTTCTCTCCCTCCTAACCAATCAAATTTGCCATTTTCAACTCTCATCAAAATTTGCCATCTCCAACTCAACATCATAATTTGCCATCTCCAACTCATCATCAGTCCCTCCTAAGGAGGGAGAGATGGAATCACCCCAATGTCTCATCCACGTCGTGATGCGTCTCACAAATCCACACAGCGATTCATCTCCTGCAACAAAACAAAGAAAACACAGGTGTGGAGTCATCATCATCACCACAGGTAAGTGGCTGCGTATGGTGCGACAGGTTCATCAATCCTAACTATTTCCTAAATGACTTTAACAACTTTACACTACCCGGGGTCTTTCTCCGGCCAACCCATTGGCCCTCTTACACTATGGGTTCTAAAAACCAATTCCCATTGGCCAAACTGTGGTGCTCTTCAATTTGGGGTCTCACTCCCCCGATTCATCTCCCGGTGCCCTCGCACAATTTCTGGGCTGCGGCGTGTACCTCTCCCAGTGGGTCTACCCACCTGCACACCTCCACCACTGCAGTTGCCTCCGAGCTTACCTGCTCCTCACCCTAACCTAACTACCTGGGGAAGGCCCTCTGGCTCTCTCCCCACTCGGTGCCCTCTCTGGCACTGGGCTGCCCGGGTCCGTCCTCCGGATCCTCGGGCCCCATCCACAACTACCGGCTCCCAGAGCCCACCTGCGGCCTCACCTGGCCGACATCCTCACAGTGGTGGAGTGCCCAACCAACTACACACACTAACAGGCTACACGCCCAGCCATTTCCACAACACTAATGCACCCATTCACAACACCATTCTGCAACCGCACCACAAATGCCAATATCCAACCACAATTTACCTGCACCCTCTACCTAACACTTACACTACCCGCCCCGGGTGCTCGTGAAAGGGGTCCACTCTTCCCCCATCCACACCTTCGCACCATGCACACCACTCCGTACCACTCACTCCAACTCTCTCCACACACCGGTACCTGCACACCTGTGCTCTCACACCTGGTGCCACCTGCACCCTTCTCTCCCCAAGCGCATTCGCGCTGATCCACACACTCACTACTCATACACTACTCCACACACCTGTCCAGTTGCACACCTGTGCAATCACACCTGTTCAATCCTCACACACACAGCATCATCTCAGCTAACTACTCCCTTCTGAAACTTGCGCTTCCCAGTCGTCCCTTTAAACTATTGCGCTCCCTCGTCATTATCATCCATACTAATCTACCTGCGTCCCCACTACAGGTATCAGTCACTAACTAATCTTAACGTTACCTAATGTCAATCTTCGCTAGATCCCTACACACCATATCCTAACCCACCCGGGCTAGTTTTCACTGCCATACACCCCATAAACTATTGCTCCTTTGCCCCACCATGGGAAAGGTGGCAGGGATGCCACCCTCTCCCACCGGGCCTATCGCTCCTCAATCCCCCAGTCCTCTGGCACTAATAAGCCCCCCTTATTCAGAGGTACTGGGTCCCGCCTCGGCATCTAAAGCCGAGGCAATCCACGGGGGCGCCTGCTCGCCGGTGTAAGGTCTTATTCGGTCGGCGTGGACGATCCGAGGGAGGGCTCGTGGCCCCATTTTGATCTTAAAGACCACGTCACAGATTTGCGACAGGACGACTCCTGGGCCTTGCCAGGGGGAGGTGAGTTTTGGGCACCTTCCCTTCCGCCTCCGGGGATTAAAGAACCAAATCTTCGTCCCCGGAGCGTATTGACTCCCCTGGCTCCGGTCGTCGTACCTGCGCTTCATCTTTTCCCCCGCCAGATGGAGTTGGCGGCGGGCGAAGGCATGGACTAGCTCCATGCCTTCCTCTAGGTGACGTGCGTACCCCTCCCTCGGCGGGTTAACCACTGTGTCTGGCACGGGACCGCATAGCAAGTCGGCGGGAGCCCGTAACTCCCGCCCATACATAAGCAACGCTGGACTACATGCGGTGGCCCCGTGCTGGCTGGTCCGGTAGGCCATAAGCAAATAAGGGAGATGTTCGTCCCAGTCATCCTGACGGGTGGTGGTGAACAGTGCCAGTTGTTGGATTAAAGTTCGGTTGAATCTTTCCACCATCCCGTCAGATTGAGGTCTTAAAGGCGTTGTCCTGGTTTTTCGAATTGACAGGAGACTGCACACATCTTTTAGTAATTTGCTCTCAAAATTTCGTCCCTGGTCGGTGTGCAACTCCTGTGGAATCCCATGCCGGCACACAAATCCTTCCACGAAGGCCTGCGCTACCACCCCTGCTTCTTGGTTGGGGAGGGCGTAGGCCTCCGGCCACTTGGTGAAGTAGTCCATCACAACGAGGATATACTTATTACCTTGGCGGGTGCGGGGCAGCGGTCCTAGAATATCCATAGCCACCCGCTCAAGGGGGGCCCCCACCTGATGTAATTGAAGGGGGGCCCTCATCCTCCGTGCTGGTCCCTTTTTGGCAGAACAGGCGTCGCATCTCCGACACCAGTCCTGTATGTCGCGCCCCATATTCACCCAATAGAACCTCCGGCGGACCCGAGATATTGTCTTTGTCCTGCCCAAATGGCCGCCGGAGCGGGTACCATGCACCTGTTGCAATATGACGTTCTTGAATTTGTCAGGGACTATCACCAGCCAGGAAGTTCGATCAGAGGGAACCTCCACCCACTTGCGATACAAGATGTTGCCTTTCAATTCCAGGGTCTGCCACTGAGCCCAATATGCCTTTGTTTGTGCCCCGAGGGGGGTGACCTCTTCCCCCTTTGGTCTTTGCCCCAATTTGACCCATTGGAACACCGGCCCCAGAACAGGATCCTCCTGCTGGGCCGTGCTCCAAGCCAACTCTCCAAATTCCTCGTCCGCGGTTAGTGGCAAAATTGGCCCTCTCACCCGGGTTGCCCGGACGACGAGAATCGGGGCGGAATCGCCCAATTGCTCCCTCTCCTCGTGTCTCGCACAAAATTTACAGTTTTCCCCCAGACAAGGACGCCGAGAGAGTGCGTCCGCATTACCATGGGCCTTCCCGGCCCTATGGGCCTCATCAAAATCGTACTGCTGCAACTTTTCCAACCACCTTGCAATTTGGCCCTCCGGTTCCTTGAACCGAAGGAGCCATTGCAAGGAGGAATGGTCAGTTCTAACCAAAAATTTCCGCCCGTACAAGTACGGGTGGAAATGGTTCATGGCAGCCAGCATAGCCAATAACTCTTTGCGAGTGACGCAATAATTTCTCTCGGGCCTACTTAAGGCCCGACTATAATAACCAATCACTCTCTCCACGCCCTCCTGTGTCTGAGACAAAACTGCGCCCAATCCTTCCTGGCTCGCATCCGTGTCCAGGGTAAATGTCCCGTCACTAGTGGGGTAAGCTAGAAGGGGTGCGGATGTTAGACACCCCTTCAATTTTTGGAAGGCCTCGTGGCACTCCCGTGTCCAATTAAATCGCGTCCCCTTCTCCGTAAGCCGGTGGAGGGGACGGGCCAACTCCGCAAATTTCGCCACAAAGCGCCGGTAGTAGGAGCAGAGTCCCAAAAATCCCCGCACCTCTTTGATGGTACGTGGTGCGGGCCACTCCTCTACCGCTTTAATTTTGTCTGGGTCTGTTTTTACCCCCTCGCGGCCAATCACGTGACCTAGATAGGCCACCTCTCTTGCAAACAAAGTGCACTTACTCGGGTTCAGCTTCAACCCTGCCTGTCTGAGGCACCCGAACACCTGGTCCAAATTAGCTAGTGCCTGGGGGAACGTTTGGGCATGTACCAGGACGTCATCCAGGTACACCAGGCATGATTGCCATGGCATGCCGCCTAGTACATGCTCCATCAATCTCTCAAAGGTGGCGGGGGCGTTACACAAACCAAACGGCATCACAGTAAACTGATACAGTCCCTTACCTGTGGAAAATGCCGTTTTCTCCTTCCCTGCCCTATCCATCTCCACCTGCCAATACCCACTCTTGAGGTCCAAAGTTGTGAACCAATTTGAGCCCGCAACGGCATCGAGGGTGTCATCAATCCTTGGCAGGGGATATGAGTCCTTGAGTGTCACGTTGTTTAGCTGGCGATAGTCCACGCAGAACCGCGTGGTCCCATCCTTCTTTTTGACCAGCACAACAGGTGACATCCAAGGACTTCCCGAGGGCTCGATCACACCTGCGTCGAGCATTTTTGCAACCTGCTCGTCAGCTTCCGCCCTCTTGCTCCAAGGGAGCCGTCGGGCGGCCTGACGAATAGGCCGGGCCTCACCGGTGTGGATCTGATGTTTCACCAGGCCCGTACGTCCAATATCCTCGGTGGACAGGGAGAAGAGGTCCAAATGGGACCCAACCAGTTTGTGTAAGGCCTCCCTCTGGGTACCTCCCAACTCTACGCTACTACGATTTACCATCTCGCAAATGGGATCGGGCCAATTCCTACTTGTTATTGAAGGCTCCCCCCGGGGTCGGCTCGGCTGGACGTTCTCGCCCCTCACTGTCGCGACTTCCTCAACTGGGGTGCAGCCAGCTACCCTCGTGCCCCTTACTATAGTGCGTGGTTCTGTACTCACATTTACTACTCGGACGGCCACTACCGGTCCGTCCGTTTTTACAAGGGTGCGGCCCACGATTAAACCCGGTATGGACTGCGCTGCCACCGGTTCGACCAGGCCGCAGGACTCCTGCCATGTTGGGCGAGCTGCCCACCGGGCCGGCACTATCGCCTCGGCCCTTGGGGGGATGGTCACGGCCTCGGAAGCCTCCAGCTCCGCTCTCTCGGCCGTGCTCACTCCCCCTAACGGCAGCTCTTCTACTCCCACCTGCAGGATCCCCCGGCACAAGTCGATTTTACAACCGCTGGCAGTCAACAGGTCCAACCCTATTAAACATGGGTCGCACACCTCCGCCACCCAAACATCTATCTCCCTCCTTACCGACCCTAACTTGAGGGTCACAGAACCACGCCCTATGATCGGGGCCGTTACCCCGGTAGCAAGCTGCAAACTATAATTTTGCAGGCGCTGGATCTTATCCCAGCCACCTGCGCTCGAATCAAGGACCACAGGGCTGATGATCGTGGCGCTAGCTCCTGTGTCCACTACGGCGTCTACCCCCACGCCGGCAATTTTGCATCTAATTGTCAGGCTACCGGTTCCAATTTGGCCACAATAAATGACCTGTCGCGTCAATGAGGGCTCTCCTCCATCCTCTGCTGCCGAACACCGCCCTACGTGCCCGACACCTTCTAGTTTCCCGGGGTCTGGCGGGGGGGTGTCTGGGGTCGGCTAACCCGCTCCCCCCTGGGCGGAGTTGAGGACCTCAACTGCCGGGGATCATCCCGGCGCGCGTTTCGACAGTGCCGCGCCAGGTGACCCAGGCGGTTGCAGGTATAGCACCTCACCTGATAAGGTGCTTGCCTCCGGAATTCCAAATTCCCCCCCCTGTAGGTCCGAATTGGATTACCCGCTCGTGGTCCACCGCGGGCCACCTCCGTGGCCGCCTGCCATGGTCCAGGTCCCGCCAGGCGCTGGTCCACCAGCCTCCGGACCATGCCCGCCAGGTCAGGACCCACGTCGGGGGCGGGTCCCCTAAGGGGTCCGCCCTCCACCGGGGGTCCCACCTGGCGGACCGCCATTGCGAGACGCTCGCCCCCTCGGGCCAGGGGCCTCGCTGCTTCCCAACGGGCCGCAGCGTCAGCCGCCTGGCTCAGAGTCTGCGGGCGCCACATGGCGAGCTGTTGCCGGAGCTCAATATCCGGGAGGGCCTGGATAAAATGGTCCAGCGCCAGGCTTTCCCGGGAATCCGCTGCCATGCTAGCATGTGCGATCCCCACTGCGCGGCGAATGTCGTGGGCAAGTTCCCCGATGGCTTCCTGGGGCTTGCGTTTTCGCAGCGCGAGCTGAGCTTTAACAAGCTCGCTCTGCTGTTCTATGCCGAATCGATTAATTAGGGCGTCGCGGAGGGCTGGCAGGGTGAGAGCACCCGCTGGTAATGCCGTCAGCACCTCCGCCGCCGCGCCGCGCAATGCGGCCACCAGGTGTACTCCACCTTCGTCCTCACCCCAACCGTTGCCCTTACACACACAGTCGAACTGCGCCAGGTACGCGCGTAGATCACTCTTGCCGTCATACGGCGCGAGTGGGACCTTGTGGGACCACCTCGTATGTGAGTCGTTGCCCGCCTGCCGGACCCCGTGCGTCGCCCCTTGCGGGGTCAGCGCGGGGCCGAACCGGCCGGGCCCCCACAGTACACTACCCCCAAGGGGCTCTCGTGCCTCCCCGGTCCCTCCAACAACTACCCCTGTTGGTGTCGATGCATGGGTCACACCTCCGCAACCCGCTACCCATTCCATACCACCACCACCACAACCTTGCTCACCCACACCTCGCACCTCTCGTTCCATACCCTCCGGACCAGCCATACACCTCACTCTTGGCCTCTCACGAACATCCGGGTCTATCTCGACCCCCAAGCTTATTAAATCACCTGGCGCATCATACGCACGACCATATTGGTCACCACTTACACCGGGTCCTCTTTCTCTTCGCTTCTCCTCCATCACCTGCGAATCCCTCATCCGGTTAATGAGCACATCATCACGATCCGAACACAGACTCTGGACCAATTCTTTTACCTCCTCTTTTATCTCTTTCTTATCCTCTCTCCGTCGCTTTTTAATTTCGCTCACCCCTTCTTCCACTTCTTCTAATTTTTGCTTCATCTCCTTCATCTCTTCGTGCGCCCCTTTAAGTTCTTCCTCTAACTCCACTTTATTTTTTTCTATGTGCTCCCGCACCTCCCGCTCTTTAACCTCCATTACCTCTACCACCTTGTCCATTTTCCTCGTCAGGTCCTCATGTACCGTCTGACACTCTTTTTTAATTACCCCTACGTCCTTTTTCATCTCCTTCTGTGTCGATTTTAAACCCTCTATTACCGCTGTGTTCTTCTTTACCTGGTCCCCCAACTCCTTTTGTCCCACTGTCAGTTGTTCTACTCCCAGCGTCAACTCCTCTATACCACCTTGCAATTTTACAGTCCCCTTTCTCACCTCTTTCTCCATGCGCTCCTTACAGTGCCTCACCTCCTCGCGCACTCCTCCGACCTCCTCACTCACTCCTCTTCTGATCTCCTCTCCCATCACTTGCATCTCCTGCCCAGATGCCACCCTCATCTGCTCCATTTCCTCCCTGTGAGCATCCAGTTTGGTTTCTACCCCCATTCTGACCCCCTCTATCTGCTGCCCCATTTGGTTAACTTCCCTTTCCGCTTGGTCCCTCATGTCCCTCAATTTGCCTTCCATGGTGTTTTCTAACCCCTCTAACCCTTTTTGCATCCCTTCCATTTGATTCTCTTGAGCGGCCATTCTGTTTTCTACCCCCGTTAACCCCTCCTGTATTTCCCCTAATCTATCGTCTAATTTCCCAAATTTCATGTCTAATCCCTTAAAATTATTGTCTAATCCCTCACTGGTACCCCTCGCTTCGTCCCTCATTACCCCCATTTGCTCACTCTGAGCCCTCGCTTCGTCCCTCATTACCCCCATTTGGTTTCCCATTACCCCCATTTGGCCCTCCAATCGCTCACCCTGAGCATCCATCCGGTTCCCCATTACCCCCAATTGGTTACTCTGCAGTTTGAGGGACGCCTGCATTTGCGCCATAAATTGCTCCATGAGGACCTGCATCTGGGCCATCCCTCCCACTTGTGCAGCGGGTGCGGCCCACGTAGCTATGTGCGAGGCGCCATTTCGCGCGTCTGCTACCCCCGCTGTTTCGCTCTCCTCACGTGTCTCAATTTGGTCCTGGACCGACCCTGCTTCACTCTCCCCTACCGGACCCCAGCCGTCTTGATCCGCCATAGCGCGACTTTCAAAATTCGAGTTTCGTAAAACAAATTCGAAATTTCGCCGTTATACTTTCGTCGAGCGCAGTACCCGCGCTCCGGATCGATTTTGTCGAGCGCCGTACGCGCTCCGGATCGATTTTGTCGAGCGCAGTACGCGCTCCGGATCGATTTTGTCGAGCGCAGTACGCGCTCCGGATCGATTTTCCCTCCCAAAATTTGGGCCTAACTAATTTAGTCCCGGGTCCGAATCTCACTCCTCGACACCAATTGTTACAGATACGGCTTTGATGGTATGGTGGGCCGAGCGGGATGGCCGCCGTATCCGTACAAGTTACCCGATTGTACTCGAACGTCGACGAAGCCGCGCTATGCTGGCTCAATAAGGAAAAGAAGACACCCGGCTGGATTATAATCACACAATACGACACCAGGGGTTCAGTTCTCAAGACCTCCGGAGGAGGTTATATTAAGGCGGAAAAGGTTAGATTACAGGGACAAGAGGGAAACATAGGAAGGTGGGCACTTAGACACAACCTTATATTAACCCTAGACAGACCACAGATAAACGGGACAACGCTGACTCACACGGGGTTTGATGGCCAGGAAAGCGGGTAGCGATCGCTCCAGGTGCACCTGTGCTCAGGGCAGGATCACGTACGGTGGGGTCCAGAGATGCTGGTGTGGTCGCTCAGCGCTCGTGGGTCGCGACTTTGGTGGAGATGCCGGGGAGGTCGCTCAGCGCTCGGGAGGGTGGCGTCTTGTCTTTCCAAGCTCGGGGCGCATCTCTCTTCACATCCGGCGCGTGGCCGCGTATATCTCCGGCGGGGAGTCACGCCCTCGCTCGTTAGCTCCGCCCCATATGGCATCGGCCCATGGCTTCTCATTGGGTGCGGGGGTTACCGGCTCCGCCCTTGACGAGGGGCCGACAGGGAGCCCCCTTCTGGGTAACCCCGTCGAGCACATGTTCAATGGCGGCCAACCGAGCCGGAGTGAGGACGCAAAGCCGCTGTTGTTGTGGTTGTTGTTGGAGCTTGAGATGATGGGAAGAGATGCGGGGAGGTATGGGAAGGTCCTAAACTCCTACTGGTGCCATATCATCACATTCTGGTGCAACGAAGAGTCATAATTAATGGAAACAAGTCCTTAACTGACATAGATTAAGAATAACTAGCAAGATGTCCTATAATTGTCTACGTGTGGTGCGGGGGACCTGGGCACGACATTTAATGGGGGAATGAAGGGGAAGATCGGCTCTAATGGGTGTTGTTTACAGACAATGGGACTAGGGAATGGGGTAAGGGGAGAGTTGGGGAGTATCGGAGAAGATAGGGGAATATTTACAAGCGGATATGGAGGTCAAATTCCATATTCGCAACAATATTATAGTATTAATATATCAATAAATAATGTTAAATCATGATTATATTGAGATATTAAACTAGTGAACCGTTATCATCCGTTATCACTTTCGGGAGCAAGATCCGTGTCGATCGCATTTCAAAATCATAATTGTATTTAAGAATTTCTGAAACCTCCTACTTACCTTACAACACCTGCTGGGACCCCCAAAACGTTCCACAGAAAGTTTTTATATTTCCTTTTAGTAAAATATACAACTCTAATGGTTACTAAATACTAAATGCTGTCTCCCTGTCATGTGACCAGATCCTCAGCTCTGATTGGTGGATGTTTGGGGGGACATACAGACAGACAAATATCCATTCAGCATTGCCCTATGGGCTACACCATAAAACCGCAACATTCCGCTATCAGTTAATGAGGGGTTGTTTTCTGATTGGGCAATATATTATAGTGTGGATTTGCTGAACAATATCGATATGTATTAGGATTAGGAATTATACAAATTTTATTGTGATTATAGTTGCATTTGTATACATTAAACGTAGTTATTATTCCACTTAATCTGCTTTCTCTTCTATCACAAACCTCACCCCCTAATTTTGTAATAGTCCTGTCTAGTTAAACATCAGGAGAAAACATTTTAAAATCGATTCATCACGTGACAGTTCTTTCTTTCCTTGAGATGGAGCATTCCCTTTGCGCTGTGTTTATCAGCACTCACAAGTTTATATGTTTTGTCGCCAAAGTGAGCCCCACCCTCGATGTAATCTCAACGATTGTGAGCCACAATCGGTGATCACTCATCTATCGTGATCTTGGAGCCCCATGGATTGCATGACTCTTAGGCCGCCTCTGCCCGGGGCCCTCATTGAGCTCGGAGCCCCATGGGTTGCATGGCTCTCAGGCCGGCTCTGCCCAGGGCCCTCATTGAGCTCTGGGCCGCATGGGTTGCATGGCTCTCAGGCCGCCTCTGCCTAGTGCCCTCATTGAGCTCGGAGCCCCATGGGTTGCATGGCTCTCAGGCTGCCTCTGCCCGGGGCCCTCATTGAGCTCGGGGCCCCATGGGTTGCATGGCTCTCAGGCCGCCTCTGCCCGGGGCCCTCATTGAGCTCGGGGCCCCATGGATTATGTGACTCTCAGGCCGCCTCTGCCCGGGGCCCTCATTGAGCTCGGGGCCCCATGGATTATGTGACTCTCATGCCGCCTCTGCCCGGTGCCCTCATTGAGCTCGAGGCCCCATGGGTTGTATGGCTCTCACTTTGCCCCTGCCCAGTGCCCTCATTGAGCTCGGGGCCCCATTGGTTGCATGAATCTCATGTCGCCTCTGCAGCCCGGGGCCCTAATTTGCTTTGGGCCCTGGGAACGTGCTCTGCATGCCCGGTCGTTAATTCTTCACTGGGTGAAAGCTATGACTTGAGGAGCCACATAAAGACTCTCGCAAGCTTGCAAATGAGATACCTGCAGCAGTTTCTCAGAATCAAATGCAAGACCAAGTCCCCAATACCACATTATAAAGGACAGCTAGGATACCCAGTGTTGAGGCATTAATTACATCTGTTCACCTAAGACGGACAGGTCAAAATTTTATTTTATGGTGATCTGAAGGAAGGCAAACATGTCCCTGGAGGACAAAAGCTACGTTACAAAGACTTTTGGAAAAGGCATCAAAAGAAAGCAAATATTAACATAGAGAACTGGGAAGAAGTTGACAGAGATATAAAAATAGGGGAAATACCCCTGGGCACCCACCTGGTAGAATAAAGCAGTATACTACACAAACTAAAGGTATTTAGTAAGGTAACAGTATCACGGCATTTTAAACCAATTTATATGGTTCCTAGGAGACAGAGCAGCATGTAGAGTCATACTAACGTAGTCATAAGACTTTAAACAAACAAAACTATAACGGCACTCAGTAGAGAGCATATACCTCCACCTGGTTGGCCATATCACTCAATGGTGAAGAATCGCTTTAAAAATTCTACCAGCTTCATCCGGATCCGGATCTTCACCAAAATTGAATCGATTCGTCCTTGTCACACACACAACCTGTCCAACAAGTTTCGTCCAAATCCATCCACAATCTTTTGAGATATCCTGATATACATCGTTTTTTTGCCCCATCACTCAATGGTGAAGAATCACGAGCCGAATCCAGATCTTCACCAAAATCGAATCATTTCGTCCTTGTCAAATAA
The DNA here is from genome assembly GCF_964187855.1 of Myxine glutinosa. NCBI lineage: Eukaryota > Metazoa > Chordata > Myxini > Myxiniformes > Myxinidae > Myxine > Myxine glutinosa. The sequence continues at coordinate 98,585,679 of NC_136270.1, forward strand.
GCTACATCTCTGCCAAATTTCGTCCGAATCCGTCCACAACTTTTTTTAAAGATATTTTGTTCACAAACAAATGGACAGACAAACAGACAGACAGGGGTGAAAACATAACCTCCATCCACCTTTGGAGGCGGAGGTAAAAATACCTATTTCGGGGGGAAACCCCGACCTCCACCCCCCCCCCCCCACCCATCCCCCCATAGACCTGATCAGACCCCGATTTTTCTAATGATGTGAACAGACTTTGGTACATCATGGGTGTTGAAGGTTGTGGTCAAGTTTCATTGAAATAGTGTGTGTAGTTTCAGAGAAGAAAGCAAATACCTATGTTGGGGGGTCAAACCTGAACCCACTTTCACCCCCGGTAAACCCCCTTAGACCCCGGATTTTTTAATGCCCTCAACAAACCTGAATTGCAACATTCCAAATATTATTTTATTCAAATTTGGTCACAATCCCATCAGCAGTTTCGGAGAAGAAAGTGCAAATGTTTACGGACTGATGGACTGACGTCATGTATGACGCGCCATCCCAAAAGCTCCCCGTAACTACGTTCCAGGTGAGTTAAAAACAGCGGAGAATTGTTGTCTCCGACTCAGTTATGATGGTTGAGCAAAAAAGGGAAGATGAATATTAGTGACGTCATCTCCAGCAGCACAATGTCGGCAACAAAACAACCGACTGACAAACCTGGATTGCTTTCATTGCAACAGAGGATTTACATCCAATGCTGGTCGCACTTCCCATCGTCGCGCAGACAAGAGCTGACGTCGAACCTGTACCATGTACCTCCATCGTCATTCGCGACGGACAGCTGAAGAAGGTGCGGGTTTCAGAAGTTGGAAGGAGCCCTCCCAGGTATCGATATATCCACCTTCGTGTTAATGTGTGTGTGTGTGTGTGTGTGTGTCTGTATTGTGTGTGGTGTGTGTGGTGTGTGTGTGTGTGTGTGTGTGTGTGTGTGTGTGTGTATGTATGTGTGTGTGCATGTATATGTGTTTACGTATGTGTGTGTGTGTGTGTGTGTGTCTGTATGTATGTGTATTGTGTGTGTGTGTGTGTGTGTGTGTGTGTGTGTGTGTGTGTGTGTGTGTGTGTGTATGTATGTGTGTGTGCATGTATATGTGTTTACGTATGTGTGTGTGTGTGTGTGTTTATGTATGTGTATGTGTGTGTGTGTGTGTGCGTGTGTGTGTGCTTATGTATGTGTGTGTGTGTGTGTGTGTGTGTGTGTTTATGTATGTGTGTGTGTGTGTGTGTGTGTGTGTGTTTATGTATGTGTGTGTGTGTGTGTTTATGTATGTGTGTGTGTTTATGTGTGTGTGTGTGTGTGTGTTTATGTATGTGTGTGTGTGTGTGTTTATGTTTTGTGTGTGTGTGTTTATGTGTGTGTGCGTGTGTGTGTGTTTATGTATGTGTGTGTGTTTATGTGTGTGTGTGTGTGTGTGTGTGTGTGTGTTTATGTATGTGTGTGTGTTTATGTATGTGTGTGTGTTTATGTATGTGTGTGTGTGTGTGTGTTTATGTATGTGTGTGTGTTTATGTATGTGTGTGTGTGTGTGTGTGTGTGTGTTTATGCATGTGTGTGTGTTTATGTGTGTGTGTGTGTGTGTGTGTGTGTTTATGTATGTGTGTGTGTGTTTATGTATGTGTGTGTGTGTGTTTATGTATGTGTGTGTGTGTGTTTATGTATGTGTGTGTGTGTTTATGTGTGTGTGTGTGTGTGTTTATGTATGTGTGTGTGTGTGTGTTTATGTATGTGTGTGTGTGTTTATGTATGTGTGTGTGTGTGTGTTTATGTATGTGTGTGTGTGTGTGTGTGTGTGTTTATGTATGTGTGTGTGTTTATGTGTGTGTGTGTGTGTGTGTGTGTGTTTATGTATGTGTGTGTGTGTGTGTTTATGTATGTGTGTGTGTGTGTGTGTGTTTATGTATGTGTGTGTGTTTATGTGTGTGTTTCAAATCGTGCTTCTGGCTCTATTATCTGAGTCTCATCGGTACATGGATGGAGTGTTAAAAGTACTCAAACGTTTTTCTGAACCTGTACGACAAAAGTCACTAAACAAACGACCCCTCCATGATTCATTCTTGTACCAGGTTTGCCAACAATCGATATATCACAATGCTTCAACATACGAGGGTATCCTTTTTCCTCCGTTGTCAATCCTCCATCGTGAAAACGATCGTGATTTTGCTCTCAAATCTCACAGCCGGAGGCAGGACCGTGCACGTCACTCAGGGTTGGAAGATGTCTCGTTTTGCCATCATCGTTTCATGTTTAAGAAGAGCCTACATCGTGCTGCAACACACTCTTCTGAGATGAGCTGTGCAAGGTGTCAAACCACAAAGATTCCCTAACACCCCTATACAATATACATATCCCACGGTGTTCTCCGTGAGCAGTAGGCCAGTTATCACCAGCATTTTGGAAAAAATCCAAATTACTGTCACTTTCCATCGAACAGCAGGCCTGGCCAGCCGGTTCGTGAAGGACTTGTGCCAAAAAAAGTTCCCCCGCCGACCCCACCTGAAGGTGGGAATTATTGGCCCGTTCACAATTACACTCTGCCATGGCTGACATGTATTATCCAATAGTGGAAATACATCATCTGCCCATACAAGTCATGAGATAACATGCACCATCCTCGTCTGGTTGAACAAAAGGGTGCGAGAGTCAGACATTCAAACTTTTGGAAGTTTTTCATTCCCTTGCTTTAAAAATTCCCTTGCTCCGTTCCTGGCACATCATTCCCAATGAACTCCACAAAATCGTGGCCAATGGAGAAAGATCTTTTTCCTGTAAACTAAGTGTTTATGGAAGGTCAATGCCTCGTGGCTTCCAGTCCCTTGGAGATGTATGAATATGAATAAGATTAACGCTTTCATCTGCTGCCAGTTCCCTACTGCAAGGCGAGGGATTTGCTCGTTGAATCATTTGCTGCAAACGGGAGGATGAAGTTGCACAAAATTCATGGAGATTGGATTGTCATGGGGTCAACAGAGCCAAAGGAAATTCCATGTGGTCCGAGTCGTTATGGACTCCTGTTTCCACACATGTGAAGCACTGTAGATGGGATAATCGTCTGAAAAGAAACCGTCGTGGCTTTCGGTTCCAATGAACGAACATGTTGCACATTGTGAATACTTGAATACTCTTTCAGACTGGTGTTGGCTTAGCGGTTAGGGTGCAGGCTTAGCGGTTATGGTGCAGGCTTAGCGGTTATGGTGCAGGCTTAGTGGTTAGGGTGCAGGCATAGCGGTTAGGGCGCTGGCTTAGCGGTTAGGGTGCAGGCTTAGCGGATAGGGTGCAGGCTTAGCGGATAGGGTGCAGGCTTAGCGGATAGGGTGCAGGCTTAGCGGTTCGGGTGCAGGCTTAGCGGTTCGGGTGCAGGCTTAGCGGTTAGGGTGCAGGCTTAGCGGTTAGGGTGCAGGCTTAGTGGTTATGGTGCAGGCTTAGCGGTTAGGGTGCAGGCTTAGCAGTTAGGGTGCTGGCTTAGCGGTTAGGGTGCAGGTTTAGCAGTTAGGGTGCAGGCTTAGCAGATAGGGTGCAGGCTTAGCGGATAGGGTGCAGGCTTAACGGTTAGGGTGCAGGCTTAGCGGATAGGATGCAGGCTTAGCGGATAGGGTGCAGGCTTAGCGGTTAGGGGGCAGGCTTAGCGGATCGGGTGCAGGCTTAGCGGATAGGGTGCAGGCTTAGCGGTTAGGGTGCAGGCTTAGCGGATAGGGTGCAGGCTTAGCGGATAGGGTGCAGGCTTAGCGGTTAGGGTGCATGCTTAGCGGATAGGGTGCAGGCTTAGTGGTTAGGATGCAGGCTTCGCGGTTAGGGTGCAGGCTTAGCGGTTAGGGTGCAGGCTTAGCGGTTTGGGTGCAGGCTTAGCGGTTAGGGTGCAGGCTTAGCGGTTTGGGTGCAGGCTTAGCGGTTAGGGTGCAGGCTTAGCGGTTAGGGTGCAGGCTTAGCGGTTAGGGTGCAGGCTTAGCGGTTAGGGTGCAGGCTTAGCGGTTAGGGTGCTGGCTTAGCGGTTAGGGTGCAGGCTTAGCGGTTAGGGTGCTGACTTGGGATCCTAAGATCCTGGGTTTGAATCCCGGTCGATCGCTGAATTAACACCAGGTGGGTTGACTCAGCCTGTCATCCTTCCAAGGTCGGCAGATTGAGTACCAGTTCAATGGTAATTCCCTGTGTCGCAAGAGGCGACTAACAGGGACGGTGGCAGGAAGGGCATCCGGCCATAAAACATTGCTTCAAAAAAGGGGGACCACGGTGCCCGAAAAAGGCCAACCCCTGCTCTGCGGGGAAAAAAATGACCTCTAAAGGTGTTTTTTTATTCATGTTGGGTTCTTCATCTGTCTGTAAAACATGACAAGGTAGCTCCATCAAACTCCATAAAACATTTGATGACAATGCTCCTAAAATTGGATGATACCTGTTTCTCTTTATCATCATTAAATAAAGTGGATCAATAGATGGCTTAGCGGTTAGGGTGCCTGGTATTGGCTTAGTGGTTAGGGTGCCAGCTTGGGATCCTAGGATCCTGGGTTCGAATCCCGGTCGATCGCTGAATTAACGCCAGGGGGGTTGACTCAGCCTGTCATCCTTCAGAGGTCGGAAAATTGAGTACCAGTTCACTGGTAATTCCCTGTGTGTCGCAAGAGGCGACTAACAGGGTTGGTGGCAGGAAGGGCATCCGGCCATAAAACATTGCTTCAAAAAGGGGACCACGGTGCCCGAAAAAGGCCAACCCCTGTTTTGCGGGGAAAAATGGCCGATAAAGGCTCCTGAAAACAAAAAACATTGGAGAAAAGAGTTGCATTCAGAAACTTATGAAGACGATATTACAACATGTGTAAAGTTTTGGTCATGACCCATAATGCCCTATTGGCTTTTCGATGGAGGCTCTTGAATGTTTTTTGGCCGTAAATTTTATGGTGTAAATGACCTTATTGGTCATACCTTCATCTATACGTATATAAACGTGCCCGTCAGTCAGTCTTGCCAGTCACTCCAACCTGCCTGGCTCCGCTACGTCTCACGCTCATTCGCCTCTTTCCAGGATTCGCCACCACGCAAGAGGGGGGGGGAAAAAAGAAGTTCTTGTTCAGTGTTTTTTGGCGAATTTATTTGCCGTGTCTGGCGCGCTGCTCGCCAACTGTGAAATGCTCCATTTTCCATTCCCATGAAGTTAATAAAAGAGCATTTTCGTGGGAGGAATTGAATCCTGAAAGGGGAGCCATTACTCTTTGTAAATCGAAAAATTATTTCCTGAGCTTAAAAATTATGCAGAGACCCAATCCCAATTCTTAGCAGTTAGGGTGCTGGCTTGGGATCCTGGGTCTGAATCCCGGTCGATCGCTGAATTAACGTCGGGGGGTTGACCCAGCCTGTCATCCTTCCGAGGTCGGCAAATTGAGTACCAGTTCACTGGTAATTACGTGTGTCGCAAGAGGCGACTAACAGGGTTGGTGGCAGGAAGGGCATCCGGCCATAAAACATTGCTTCAAAAAGGGGACCACGGTGCCCAAAAAAGGCCAACCCCTGCTCTGCAGGAAAAAATGGCCTCTAAAGGTGGTTCATTGGCTCTCTACCTTCAGAAGACTACATGCATGCACGACTGCTACTTTAAAGGCTACAGGTTCTTGTGCGCTCGGCCGAGAGGGCAGTTTGTAGTCAAAGTTTTTCATGATCCGGTTGGCCAGGTCTGATGTTAGATTGGAGCTGATTTTGGGCAGGGATTTGGAATAAGTTGGGAATGCAGGCAAAAACACAAAATATACTGTGGGTTCCATCAAGTGCAACAACTAATATTAGCAGATGGGATGCCCAGCTTAACATAGATCCGAGAGATGGAGTATGGTGTGATGCAACACCTGTGAAGCGCTGGTACAGGAGTTTATAGTCCAGTCGGAATCAAACCCAGCCTAGACAGGTCAAAGGAAGTGCAGTACCTCTACACCACCTTGTAGGACTGTAAATAATACACACATACATACAACAACAGGCATTTTAAAGGACATTTTCCCTGCAAGAGCGGGGGTTAGCCTTGCGGTCCCCATGACAATCTTCTCCATTTTGCCCTATTTTCTGCATCTCCCCTTGTTAACCCCCTTGCCCGCATTTCTTCTTCGACCATCTTTGGCCAAGTCTTTCTCGGTCTTCCCCGTCCTCTACTTCCTTCTACATTCATTTCCATCACTCTTCTCAACCAGTCACTTTCATCCTTCCTCAACACATGACCAAACCATCTCAACCTGTTCCTCTTCACAGCATCAATCACAGGCTCTATTCCCATCATCTTTCGCAATTCATCATTTGTATTCCTCTCTCTCAACGATACTCCGCACATCAACCGAACCATTCGCATTTCCACCCTTTCCAGCCTTCGTTGCTGCTCTACGTTCATTACCCATGTCTCGCTCCCATAAATCATAACACTTCTCACACATGCAGCATACACCTTTCCCTTCAGCTTCAACGACACTCCCCTCCTCATCAGCACGCCACTCAGTTCCCGAAACTTCTTCCATGCACATCTCACTCGAGCAACCGTTGCCGAGTCTGATCCACCTTCTCCATTCAGCATGTATTCACAAATAATACACACATACAGTATTATAATGGATGGCAGGCCAATCACCTCAGAGCTGTCTGGCCTGGGTTTGAATCATGATGCGGCTATAAATTGTCATACCGGTGTTTCACAGGTGGCAGGGCGATGCATCAACGTATGTGCCGTCCCTCGGATAGATGGTAACCTGGACGTTCCGTACATCTGTCGGCATTAGTTGGTGGATCCCATGTTGTCCTCCATGCAGAGTAGGTGAACTATTGCCAGCTTCCTGAACAAATTGGAAAATTCCTGCCCTGAGTGCTGAGAAGGCAATGGCAAACAACCCAGCGTAATGCTTACCAAGAAACTGATTGGGTCGTACAAAAAGTATGCGATATTTCTCAAATAGTTTTATACACACACACATATATATATATATATATATATATATATATATGTGTGTGTGTGTGTGTGTGTGTGTATATATGTGTGTGTGTGTGTGTATGTATGTATATGTTAGTCTATGAAAAGTCAACGTTTTATTACAATTTAAAATTACATTCCTTACCATTTCTTGATATGCAAGTCATGTTTTTTGTTATTATATTAAAGGCCCATGCATGCAGTCACCATACATTATTTATATTCGTTGCTCAATGTACAAGACCCTGTCTTAAAAGAAAATGCAGAATCTCGCCAACGTAAACGCGGCAAAATGTTCACAGAACAAACGTTTCAATGTGCTGTGTTAAAAGCCGGAAAAAATCAAATATTATAACTCCACCCAAACAGAACGCTACAGTGCATATATATATATATATATATATATATATATATATATATATATATATATATATACATATATATATATATATACATATATATATATATATATATATATATATATATATATATATATACATATATATATATATATACATACATATATATATATAGTATACATATATATATATATACATATATATATATATATACATATATATATATATATACATATATATATATATATACATATATATATATATATATATATATATATATATATATATATATATATATATATACATACATATATATATACATATATATATATATATATATACATACATATATATATACATATATATATATATATATATATATATATATATACATATATATATATATATATATATATAACATATATATATATATATATATATATATATATATATATACTATATATATATATATATATATATATATATATATATACTATATATATATATATATATATATATTATATATATATATATATACATATATATATATATATATATATATATATATATACTCACTATATACACATCTCAGCTCGTTAATCACAGTGAGTTTGAATCCACCATTGAGGATCACCTAGTTGGAATCAAGCTCGCTTCTCTCAGGTCTTGCCTTGGATCCAATATAAAAGGGGATCTGACCCCCAAAATGTCGATCAGTTGCAGCACCGGCACATGAAGCATGCGACATCATGGAAAGTGTCGTCTTTGGATGGCGTTTTAAGCCGGCTATCGCTTACGCAAGCAATGTGGATGTTAAATATTCCCATGTAGTATCTACTACCCGAAAGGACGAGCCAAATTCGACATTTCTGCATGCATGACACGATTGACCACATCACCTTAATTTGGAACCATCCCAGTCTGAAAATGCCCCCATCAGATTTATGACTGGAGGCCCTTAAACAATTGGAAATACCCTCACGATTTGTATATGACACACATACTTTACTTCATATAAAGGTGTTCCCTACTACCTGTGAATGATGCAAACTTATCCTGTGGTGCACGTGACGTCGCCAAAGCCTTTTTTTGTTCTAACATTTCAATGCAAATATTTCTCATCTTCAGATAAACTCAAGAAAACCTTTACTCCATTTAAAAGCAGCATTCTTGTTGTAAAATGAAATCCTTAGTAAGGAAATATATGTGCTGATCATTCAGTGGGGGTCATGTAAGCAATGGTCAGTCAGTGCATGAAGCTTGATCTTCAAAAAGAAAGTTTGCAGGTTAAGACTCAGAAATTTTAATAACAGCCAGAAAAGGGGGCAGGATGGCCTAGAGGTATGCACACTCGCCTGTAAGATGTCTAGCCTAGTTCAAATCCCGATCCAGCTGTAATCTATCATCCCGATGTTTCACAGGCCCTCGGATGGACGTTAAACTGGGCGTCCCGTCTATCGACACTAATTGGTGGACGTTAAAGATTCCCATGG